>NC_141548.1:86935000-87047500 GCF_021556685.1 Rattus norvegicus | reverse complement strand
ATTATTTTATAACCTAATAAAAAATTTTTCCACTAATTCTTATAAGAACATAATAAAATGATTTTAAGGTTAACTTAAAGGACAAATAAATAAGTGGAACTTTCAGGAAATATTATGACAATTAAAGTAGTGTAGAAAAAAAATCACTAAAACTATTTTGTACCAATACACCTATGTAAAAGTTAATCATTTGGGAGCCAAAGAGATGGCTCAGTGGTTAAGAGCACTGACTGCTCTTACAGAGGTTCTGAGTTCAAATCCCAGCAACCACATGGTGGCTCACAACCATCTGTCATGGGATCCAAAGACTTCTTCTGGTGTGTCTGAAGAGAGCAACACTGTACTCACATACGTAAAGAAATCTTTTTAAAAAACAGTTAATCGGGGCTGGGGATTTAGCTCAGTGGTAGAGCGCTTACCTAGGAAGCGCAAGGCCCTGGGTTCGGTCCCCAGCTCCGAAAAAAAGAACCAAAAAAAAAAAAAAACAGTTAATCATTTTAATTAACTTTAATTTTAAGTAGAAGGGGAGAGGACAGTTATATTTGTCTTCTCCATAGTTATACTTTAAAAAAAATATAAGTTAAGTGTACTAATATAATTGAGTAGCCACTTATGGGAGAAAAAATGGTTGAGCAATATAAGTAGCCCATAAAAATGTGATAATTTGGGGTTGGGGATTTAGCTCAGTGGTAGAGCGCTTGCCTAGCAAGCTCAAGGCCCTGGGTTCGGTCCCCAGCTCCGAAAAAAAAAAGAAAAAAAAGTGATAATTTAGACATTTGTGTCCTCCCCAAATTCATATGCTGAAATATGGCCCACATATGACATAGTATAAAGGTCCTCATCTGGAAGAGGTCCCCTCTTTATCCCATGGTGGCACACTAGTTCCGGATCTCAAGCATTTGTCTTGCTCTTGAGTCGGAATACCTCCGTTTTACAGGTTTATAACATTTCATCAAACAAGTAGCCAACCGAGGGCTCCCTTCCTGTGATTCCAGCACGTGAGCAGCTTAACCAACAAGCTGAACCAAGAAGGCCTAAGTCAGCTTTGGCTGCAAAGTCAGACCATTTTAAAAAGTAAACTGTAAGGAAATCAAAAACTTTAATGCTTTGCTCCGTGAAAAATACTTTGATTCATAAAAGGATAAAAACAAGGATGAGGATGTCCTTGCAAAACACACACTCTTAAAAAAAAAAAAAAAACTAGTATCTAGAACACATGGAAAACTCCCATAATCCAACAGCAACATTACAGGCAACCCAGTTAAATATGCACAAAAGATATGGACAAACATTCTAAGAAAATGTCTAAGGGAGATACCACATGGACTACAAACAAACGCAGGAGGTTCAACGGCAATGGATCCGTAGGGATTCTGACTACTGGAATGGAGAAGCCAAGTCGACCAGGTTAAATGCTGATGAAGGTGTAAAGGGGTCTGGATCATCCCCATGTCACCGACAGGAGTGGAACAAGGTAGAGGCAGGCGGGGAGACAGCTGCATCGTTTCCTATGAAACTAAACACTGATGCAATTACCTCATAACGTGGAAATTTTCCTCTCGAGCATTTGTCCACAATTAATAAGAACCTGTGTGTGCACTAAACCTGTGCATAATTGTTCACAGAATCCTTTTTTATTATGGCCTACGTTGGCACTGACCCAGATGTCTTAGGACTACTGAATAGCTAAACAAATTATAGACCATCCATACCATAAAATATTACTCAACAAGTAAAAGGATGGTAACCGATGTGTACAAAGACTTGCATAAATTTCCTGAAAGTTATGGTAAGAGAAAATGGACTACCCCAATAAATTATGGAATGCGTGATTCAACCTCTAAAACACTCTCGGGATGAACGAAGCAGAAATGGGGTACTCCCAGAGGTTAGGGTAAAAGAATGCTGCTCATATTTATAGCAGCTCTGTTCATAATATCCCAAATCTAAAAATATGCAACTCAAAATTTTCACCAAACAGGAGAATGCATGAACAAAATGACTTGTATACATTAGGCTGTTTGTTTTGGTTTTGTCAACTTGACAAGAGCTAGGATCAGCTGGGAGAATCGGTCTTCAAATTGAGACCAGGCTTTCCTAGGACTAGCCTACAGGGGTGCCTGCAGATCACTTTACAGATTGACAGGACTCATGTGGAAGGAAGCAGCCATTGTGAGGGCGCCACCGATGGAAGGCTGTCCTGGGTTCCATAAAAAAAGCAGGTGACTGAGCAGTGTCCCTCCATGCTTCAGTTCTGTCTTCCAGCACTTTCCAAGGCACATAGCTTTCCTCCTTGATATTTCAAGATTTGTAGAACCTAGAAGTGAAAGCAGTTCAGACACAGTGCCCTAGTTTGCTTTTTATTGCTGTCATGAACACTATGGCCAAAAAAAGTGCTCTCGCTCAGGGAGGAAAGGGCTTCCTTACCTACACTTCCAGATCACAGCCTGTCACCGAGGGAGGCAGGAATGCAAAGCAGAAACTTGGAGGCAGGCACTCAAGCAGTGTCCACGGAGGGACACTTCTTACTGGCTCACTGCCCCTGCCTTCCTCATCTATTTTGCCTTTACAACCCAGGACCACCCACCCTCCTCCAACATGAATCAAGAAGATTCCCCACAGACCTGGCTCAGAAGCCAATCTTAGAGGCATTTTCTGATTGAAGTTACTCTTCTCAGGTGACTCTAGCTTGTGTCTAGTTGACTAAAAAGAAAAGAGTAATCCAACCAGCACACGTAGTGTCACTCCTGTCTTGACCACAGAACCATCCCAGACCTAGAAAGGAAGGATGCGGTGTAAAAGGGATAGAAACGGGGGCCAGAGAGAACGAGGTATACTGTTTGACACAAGTCATTAAATACTCGCCACCTTCTGGAACATTGCGTGTGGGCTGCTACAAAACTCCAGTGACGTGGCCGCCTGTTTCACCCAACCTGGAGAAGGATGTTAGAAATGGTAGCCCAGCCGTGGAAAGACGGGCAAACCTCTGAGAAGCTTCCTTGTCCTTTTCTGCCCTTTCCCTGTTTCCTTTCTATCATTTTCACTTGACTTCTTTTCTCCTCTTATCCTTTCTGAAGCAAATATACTCCAAGTTTCTCATTTCCTGTCTTTATATCCAATGTATTTTAAATAACATAAAATAAAATGCATTTGAGTTATAAACTTTTTTGGTAGGGCAAAAAGGAATGGGACAACTAATGACATTGCAAACCGTGAGTCACACTGTATAAAACGACGCGCCCCCAGTGTGGCAAAAGCTGCTTGAAAAGTAGCAGTACTAGTTAATAGCAGTGACAAAAAGTGCCAATGAAAATTATAGAGTAATATTATCCCTGTGTGAAGGGTAGATGTGAAATCTGTTTTAATTAAAGTTTCAGGAAATGAAACCTTCCAGGACATCTCTAAAAGCAGTTGTTACTTACTACTTGGCTTAGGGATCTGCTAAGCATTCCCATGGTGGGCCCATGCCTTGAGGTCATAACTCACTTTGATGGTTCCATAGCCAGTGGTTCATGGATGAAATCTAAATCTCCCAGTTCCTGGATTAGTGTGGCCTGGCTCTAGATCAAAGGAACATACATTGGCACTCGAGAGTTCTCTAGAATATCTCCTAGGCCATTTTTTTACGACAGCAGCTTACATACCACAGTTCACCGGTATCACGTCTGTCTAGCATCCCTTCTAAACACCAGATGCTCTGTCTGTGTGGCTTGTCTCTCATTCCACTCAAAGATGGTCATGCAGTGCAATCGTGCGCTCTTAGATCCATGCCACGAATTCAGAAGGATGAATCTTTGTCGAAGAAAAGGAAATCAGAAGCTTGGCTTACAATACGTAAAATACAATAAAGCCACTCTAATGCCATAATATCAGTATTGGTTTATGGATTAGTCGTTGCAGATAATCAGCCAAAGAGCTTAGAGACCCTAAGATCATTCTGCAGGGGGCAAACTGTCGCTTTCTTTAGAATCAACTGGTTCCTGCCCAGCAGGCCGCCATGCCCTAAATAGGACAGAAAGCTTGCCTTAATAAACTCAATATTTCATGTAAGCCAAAGACAGGGTTACTTAATTTGGCAGGACACAACTATCACACGAATATGAAGTGCTTCTATGCTGGTGGTATTGTCGCTCACAGGACTAACAGAACCCTACGCCACAGTAAACAGGGCCAGCCAGAAACAGCAATGGCATCATTTTCAAACCGCTGGCCTGGGAGATCTCATCCAAATGAATTTCAATATTCCCTAAAGGGTCTTTTTTTTTTTTTTTGGCCAGAAATAGAGTCACTATTTTAAAAGTATCATCCAAACATTAGCATGTGTGAACAATTTTTGAGAAATCCATACAATATCAGCAAAGTATATAAACCCATTAAGTTCAAGGTAATCTAGGAAGAGATTATATAAACTATAGTAACACACAGGTATCGGTAGGGTTAGATATAAATTAGTATAATGCTAACCCATCGTCCCTTCAGAGAGAGTAATCTATCTCTTATTAATGATTGTCTGCTCTGATGATCCACACTTTTTTAGTTGTAATAAAATGTGACTACATGGGGACTGCCAGAAACACCAGCTGCTTTTTCATATAACTTCAGGGAACGGCTGTGCCTGACCTCTGTTAGTAAAGTACCATGAAGATCTGTCGTGTCGTGGTTACTTTTCTGTTGCACTACATCTAGGGCAACTTACACAACAGAGAGATTTTATCAGCTTGCCTACAATGCTGTCTTTTGAAAGCACTGGTGGTACACACATATCTACATTAACAGGCAAGACATTCATATGAATAAAATAGTTACCTTTTTTTAAAAAAAGAGGAAGACAAGAAACTTCGAAGCCCACCCCCAATGATGCTTTCCCTCCAACAAGGTCACACTTCCTAATCCACAAGCAGTTCTACCAAGCCCACTCTGTGGCCCAAGCCTATGGAGTCGTACTCATTCAAGCACCATAAGATTCTACCAGGCAAAAGACAGCAGTAGTAGACGGTAACTCATGAGATTCAGTTATTAAGACTTCTTTTTAATGGAGTCTTTGTGAGTTTCACATCGTGTACTCCAGTCCCTCTCATCTCCCCACCCTCTCATATCCACCTTTTACCCTTGCAACCTTCCCTCCCCAAGCCACCCGCAAAACAAATAAACAACAAGACCCCAAAGGGTGGAAAACGTCCCATCGTGAAAGCTGCAGTGTGTCACGGTGTGCCCCGTAGTACATTCCTCTGTCCACACACCTTCACTGGCAGGTGTTCGTGGCAATGAGTCACTGAGTCCGGTTCAAGATGTCTGGCTTCTGTGACGCCATTGATATTGGATCCACATCAGGAAGTCTCCTGGTTATCCCGTTGTTGCCCTGTGTCATGAAGATCGTGGAGCTTTGGAACAGCAGGACTGACCGTTTCACATGTCCCAACCATTTACAGATGATAAAGATTTTTAGGGTGGGCCAACTCAGAGCCCTGATTCTGGGCCTGGGTGGTAGCCGAGCTGGTCAATGTACCAGCTCTCCCGTATCTGTTACCAGGGAGAGCTCTCCAGCCCTGCTCTGCCTAGGTCACTCGTTACCGCGATGGCAGAGGCAGGGTCAGCTCTCCTTTTCTGAAGCTCTCAGGGCTGGCTCAGTAAAACCCGTGCTGCCAGAGCCAGCTCCATTGTGCAGCCAAGCCAAGGCACGGGGCCCACTCTCCCAAGTGCTGTAGACTGCCAAGGCCGGGTTCATTTGTGCCTCTGCCATCAGACCAGCTCCAACAGCAAGGTACAGGCCTGCTCTCCCAAGTGCTACAGCCAGTCAATGAGGTGACAGGGCTAGCTAGCTCTCCTGCTTTCATGCCTTCGGTTGGCTCTCCCGACAGCTACATGTGGTGAGTGGAGGGAAGGCATAACACATGCTCGCTCTCTCTCTCTCTCTCTCTCTCTCTCTCTCTCTCTCTCTCACACACACACACACACACACACACACACACACACACACACACACACACACACACACACACACACACATTCACGCACGCACGCGCGCACCACCTCCTAGAGAAAAGAGTCACGGCAAGCTCTCCCATGCTCTTGCCCTCGGGGCTGACGTATGTTGCCATCACCAGTGTCAGCTACGCTGTGCTGCGCAGAAGAGGTACAGGGTCCACTCTCCCAAGTGCAGCTGCTGGTAACGGGCAAGGCTAGCTCTTGCAAGCTCATGGCCTTACTGGGCAGCTTTTCCAACTGCCCGAGGTGGGGGCGCGGTTCGTATCACCTCTGTGCCTGTGCAGATCTCCCGTCCCCAGGGAAATAGGTGGTGCAATCTGCTCTCCCACAGGGCCATCTCACCCAGACCCCTGCCACCAGGGCCAGTTCCACAGCTTTGCCTGGCCAAAGCACAGAACGCACTGTCTTGAGTGCTGCCAGTGAGAAATGGAGTCATCTCTCCAGAGCACTGCAGCCAGTGAAGGGTTAGGCTAGTTCTGCATAGCCCCTGGATATCCATGTGGTCCCCAGTGGTTGCCCTGACCAGGGATGTTCCCATGTTCTCTAGTAGTAACATGAGCCACTGATGTTGGCACTTACCCCCGCTGTTGCAGTCATAGAGTTAGACATGGCCCTCACTGACAGCCCTAGCTGGGACTCAGCACAGCCCCAGGTGTTTGGGCTGGCCACTCACAGCAGGCTACCCCTCTCCACCCTCAGCCTCAGTTCCATCTCTCTTCATAACGCTCAAGGTGCTCCACCTCTCTTTGTCGTCCATCTGTTCACCACAGACTTGCACACTGTGGTGGCTCCTACTGCAGCCTGGCCACATGGCTGGCAGGCCCCTGGGTGACATCCCCCATCCATGCTTCATGGTGTTGAGGCAAGCAGGTGTCTATGGCGCTCCTGCACTGAAGGGAAGATCTGAGGGTGGCATGGTGGTCCAAAGAGCTATGTCTATCTTCCTCTTTCCCCATGGTGCTGCCTAGATTGGATTGGATTTGATTATTATGAGTTCTAGGCATAAACCATTTTGACCACCAAGCCAAGCATCAAGCCAGGATGAACAGAGGACTGCCATCCGTCGTCACCAACAAGGTTCTCATTGCCAGGGCATTCCTTAAAGCTCATTCTTCAGAAAATACCCCCATGTCAGCACTAGCTTGACTTTCCTAGCACCTGGTCTCTATGTGTATCTCAGTCTACAGGACTGTGTGGTCATTACTTGTCATGGTGACAAAATTTTTGGCATAAGCAGCTTAAAAGAAATATGCCTTCAGGTCCTCCTGAGTGTGGGGCTGCTCCTGGGTGTTGGGATTTCACTCTCAAGCTGCTGGCTCCGATGCCTCTGGGACCATGTTAATCTTGGATGCCATAAGGAGGTGGGGTGCAGGAAGCGGTTCATCAAGGATCATGTACAAGCAGCAGGGAACACTGAAAGTGACAGGATGGGGCACAGGACAAGGTGCATCTTCTAGGGTATAACACCAGTGACCCATTTGCACCTGAGTACGCCAGTGACCCACTTGTCACAATTCTACCGTATCTCCACTGTCTACTGGAATTTTCTGTCTATCGATGGATCGGCTTATTGATTACAATAGATGTCTCATCATCCAATCACCTCCACCAAAGACCCCCTTCTAACAATGCTTGTCTTTGGAAACCACAACTTTGTTAGATGAACCACTTGAAGGGGAATTTTATGTCCAAACCATGACAAACTGAAATAACATAGAATGGCTAAATAATTGCTTTGCTTCTAATTGAAAAAGTCAAGATATAAGGAAATCCTGACTTGATCTCTAATGAATGGCACAGTATGGACTATTTCACAGTTTTTAAAGCTGTTTTCCCACTTGTAGACAATGGCAGTGACATCGGCTTTTGGGCTTATAGCTTGGAACATGGAAGTTACTGAGAGTTTGTTGGGGTGAGAGCTACCCTGAAAATGACTATTTCCTCTTTCTCTTTAGGTTTGGGATCAAGAGTTCTAGACCTTCATGATCCACCCCCGCAACAACCTAAAAATTTACACATCATGGATACTCAATTCTAAATGACTACTATGGCAGCAAGGAGAAACGTATTTGTGACTTTGTCTGAAATAAATGTTACTAGGTCTAGAAGAAAGTATCTTTTAATGGGACAGATATAAGATCAAAACCTCTCCTCTTTATGTCTGTTGTTACAACAATGAAACGCAGTACTGATTTGCTTGTCTGAAAGACTTTATCAAAAGCAAATCTTATAGAGAACTCTATGATTGTAATAACTTATCTAGTCATATCATTTAGAGTATAAAGCTTTTTTTCCATTTTAAAATGAGTGTAAGAAAACCAATATTCTCTTGCTGCCTCTTTGTCTATATGATACTCTTGCATTATTCTACCCATAACTTCAAATCCACAGAACATCAAGATGGGTGTGGTGGTGTATGTTTAGTCCCAGCAATTAGGAAGCATTGGTAGGAGGATCTCTGTGAGTTCAAGGCTAGCCTGATCTACATAGCCAGTTTCAGGTCAGCCAGTGTTACATAGTAAGACCCTGTCTCCAGGAAGGAGGAAGAACAGGAGGAAAAGAGGGGGAAACGTAGGAAGAGGAAGTAGTAGAGGAGGAAGAGAAGAATCAAAATGCCATCCATACAGACACCATTTGAACCTGACATAAAATTGTTACAATAGAACTACATTTGCATATGAAACATAGCAAGACAAGTAGTCCCTATACCTGTTAAATGGTCGTTTTTCCTAAACTCAACCTCTCTTTTACTTCAGGAACCTCAAAGGGCACTTTTCTGTAATTAGAATTGCCTATACCTAGGCAATTATATGAAAGGAACAAAAACACCCAGAATTAACAACGGCTCTGGTCTTTTGTGATATTGTCTCTATTCTCGTTATCATTTTTCTGTCTTTCCAAGCTGCAAGGATGACACAGAAGCTGGATCTTTGCAAGTTCGTGTTCTCCTGCTGCTTCCCTGTCGCCTCCTCAGCTTCCCCTACTGCAAAGGGCACTGCTAATGATCCGAGTCACCAGGAGTACAGAAGAAAACCTGGAAAGGCTGTCATCCCATTAGGGAAACGAACCCTGGAAGTTTATCACCAGAAAAGTCTACAAAGCTGGAGTAGGGGCCCTATTAGCACGGGCAACACCCCTTCTGCCTCCTAACCTGGTTGATCCGGGGACACCATTTATAGTGCTGCTAGCTGAAGCACCACAAAATCCCATAGGTAAAAACTGTTATGCATTCAAATGCGCAGTTCTATTTTAATCCATACCTCTGACTGTAGGTCAGGGCTTGCCTGAAGGTAGGTCACTGAGAGTCAATGCAAATGAGAGGAGAAGTTCTTCAGCAGTTATAAACAAAATTAACTTGGGGGACTGTGTGAGCATGGACTTGTGTCTTTCTCAAAGCAGCTCCACTGATACCCTTTGGGATGAAGCCCTAGCACCTAGGCACTAAGCCAAAGGGTCCGGATTGATTACAAAACTGGGTCTACCCCAGTACACATTTTATGCTATCCCATCTTGACGGCCACCATCACTGTAAGTGAAAAATACCAGTGAGAAACACAGGACACATTCTACAATATGGTAATCTAGTCACTCTTTCCCTGAAGGTGGGTCCTGTCTGTACCTCAGGATGCTGTCACACCTGAGATCCTTCTGACTCAGCCTCCTGAGTACTGAGGTCAGGAGCATGTGCCACCCAGCCCAGCTCCTGTATACTGCTTTCTTCCAAATTACAAGAATAGAAGCTGATTTTAAAATGGCATTTGCCTCTCAGAGTGTGAGAGCAACTTCTACCTTAATCCTAGATGCATGGATAGCTTTAGGTGGATTAAAACATATAGATCATTTTAATGGGGAGTTCACATAAGTATTCCGGTCAAAAGTGAGAACTTAGGCTGGTAACTGGGGAGATTTTTCCTGCTTACTTAACGATCAAAGAAATTAACTTAGCGACAATGAAGAGGGGGCTTCAATAATGATAGCTTGACCGGTCCCATGCATTTGTTTATGTATTATATACGTGAATATAATACACATTAATAGATGGTACCTATGGTATACTATGTATACATTATTGTAACATTAATTTGCCTGCTCAAGGCACTAAATAACCCCATTAGAAAGGTGTCCTGACTACCACCATTTATATCTGAGAAATTGAGATATAAAAGAGTAAGTAATATATACCGGATCAAAGAGTTAAAAGGTGACAGGACCAGAATTCAAAGCTTATTTTCAGGATCCAGGTCATTGCATTAGCTTGCTTTGTCACAACTGCCTTTCAAGAAAGGGCCAAGCCCTTTTACCTAAAGGCAGACTGGGAGGCACATGATCCCCTCCGCCACTCTCTCTCTACTCAGTTCTTAGAAAAGCAATCCTGTCTCAGCCTTTAGACCCAGGGGTGCTTTCTCAGGTTGCCAGGCTGGCTCACTTGTTTTCTATCTCCAGTCATCTACTGCTTTTGGACATCCTCAGTTCCAAGTGGTAAGAAATCAGGAGGACATATATGGCCACAAGAGATACAAAACACTTTGTTTCAGCATCCCAGAGAGACAAGCGGTGTTGTGAAGACCCTGGGAAGGAAGAGAACAGAGAGTACATCCTGAGGTGCCTCTGATTCCGGGAGAGATCTGACTTCTGCCACTTGAAGCAGCAGACACCTCTGCTCCTGGGGAGACTTTGTGTTCTCTGATGCTGCAGATGAGTACAAAGACGTTCAGCTAAATCTAGAGCCCTCCACGGCTGGTCTAGATTAATTTCTGAGGTCTATGTCTGCTGCTAAGGGACCCCAAAGAATCATCCTCTGCCATACTTGGAAAACACAGGTAAATGGCTTGAAATTCCACCACGGAGTTCAGGTGCCGAGTAAAACTGTCAGGAGGATTCTCACTGAAATCAGGAACCGGCCATTCAGAAAATCTTCTGAAAGCAATAGGAAAACTGTTGACCAATGAAGGCATGCCTGGAGAGTAGTATGTAGCCGAATGAAAATTTAAGGAATATGTATACTGCTACCTGCACAACAATTTCCAAATAAAAAAATTACATTAAAGGATGTACCCAGTACCACAAACAGAAGCATCTTGGAAAAATGGGAAATTTAAAGAAATGCAGATGTGTGTGTGTGTGCGTGTGTGTGTGTGTGTGTGTATACACATATATACACATATATATACATACACACATACTATATACACATTTATACATGTATACACCCATATATATATATATGTGTATATATATATATACATACACACACACACACACACACACACACACACACACCCATACACACCACAATGGAGGATTGAAGACTGTCCTAGCTGAGCATGGTTCATACTCCTGTAATCAGCACCCAGTATACTGAGGTAAGAAGAGGCTCAAGGTTGAGGCAACCCTGGGCTACAAAATAATACCTTGTTCCAGCAGACAAGGAAGAGGAAGAGTTGTTGCTTCTTTCTTTTCTTTTTTTTTTTCATTATTAACTTGAGTATTTCTTATTTACATTTTGATTGTTACTCCCTTTCCCGGTTTCAGGGCCAACATCCCCCTAATCCCTCCCCCTCCCCTTCTTTATGGGTGTTCCCCTCCTCATCCTCCACCCATTACCACTCTCCCCACAACAATCACGTTCACTGGGGCTTCAGTCTTAGCAGGACCCAGGGCTTCCCCTTCCACTGGTGCTCTTACTAGGATATTCATTGCTACCTATGAGGTCAGAGTCCAGGGTCAGTCCACGTATAGTCTTTAGGTAGTGACTTAGTCCCTGGAAGCTCTGGTTGCTTGGCATTGTTGTACATATGGGGTCTTGAAGCCCTTCAAGCTCTTCCAGTTCTTTCTCTGATTCCTTCAACGGGGGTCCCGTTCTCAGTTCAATGGTTTGCTGCTGGCATTCACCTCTGTATTTGCTGTATTCTGGGTGTGTCTCTCAGGAGAGATCTACATCCGGTTCCTGTAGGCCTGCACTTCTTTGCTTCATCCATCTTGTCTAATTGGGTGGCTGTATATGTGTGGGCCACATGTGGGGCAGGCTCTGAATGGGTGTTCCTTCTGCCTCTGTTCTAAACTTTGCCTCCCTATTCCCTGCCAAGGGTATTCTTGTTCCCCTTTTAAAGAAGGAGTGAAGCATTCCAATTTTGGTCTCCTTCTTGAGTTTCATGTGTTCTGTGTATCTAGGACAATTCAAGCATTTGGACTAATAGCCACTTATCAATGAGTGCATACCATGCGTGTTTTTCTGTGATTGGGTTACCTCACTCAGGATGATATTTTCTAGTTCCCTCCATTTGCCTATGAATTTCATAAAGTCATTGTTTTTGATAGCTGGGTAATATTCCATTGTATAGATGTACCACATTTTCTGTATCCATTCCTCTGTTGAAGAGCATCTGGGTTCTTTCCAGCTTCTGGCTATTATAAATAAGGCTGTGATGAACATAGTGGAGCACGTGTCTTTGTTATGTGTTGGGGCATCTCTTCGGTATATGGTCAAGAGAGGTACAGCTGAGTCCTCAGGTAATTCAATGTCCAATTTTCTGAGGAACCTCTAGACTGATTTCCAGAATGGTTGTACCAGTCTGCAATCCCACCAACAATGGAGGAGTGTTCCTCTTTCTCCACATCCTCGCCAGCATTTGCTGTCACCTGAGTTTTGGATCTTAGCCATTCTCACTGATGTGAGGTGAAATCTCAGGGTTGTTTTGATTTGCATTTCCCTTATGACTAAATATGTTGAACATTTCTTTAGGTGTTTCTCAGCCATTCAGCATTCCTCAGCTGTAAATTCTTTGTTTAGCTCTGAACCCCATTTTTTAATAGGGTTATTTGTCTCCCTGCGGTCTAACTTCTTGAGTTCTTTGTATATTTTGGATATAAGCCCTCTGTCTGTTGTAGGATTGGTAAAGATCTTTTCCCAATCTGTTGGTTGTCATTTTGTCCTAACCACAGTGTCTTTTGCCTTACAGAAGCTTTGCAGTTTTATGAGGTCCCATTTGTCGATTCTTGATCTTAGAGCATAAGCCATTGGTGTTTTGTTCAGGAAATTTTCTCCAGTGCCCATGTGTTCAGGATGCTTCCCGACTCTTTCTTCTGTTAGTTTGAGTGTATCTGGTTTGATGTGGAGGTCCTTGATTTACTTGGACTTAAGCGTTGTACAGGGTGATAAGCATGGATCGATCTGCATTCTTCTACATGTTGACGTACAGTTGAACCAGCACCATTTGCTGAAAATGCTATCTTTTTTCCATTTGATGGTTTTGGCTCCTTTGTCAAAAATCAAGTGACCATAGGTTTGTGGGTTCATTCTGCGTCTTCAATTCTATTCCATTGGTCTATCTGTCTGTCTCTGTACCAATACCATACAGTTTTTATCACTATTGAGCTGTAATATTGCTTGAGTTCAGGGATAATGATTCCCCCTGAAGTCCTTTTATTGTTGAGGATAGTTTTAGCTATCCTGGGTTTTTTGTTATTCCAGGTGAATTTGCAAATTGTTCTGTCTAACTCTTTGAAAAATTGGATTGGTATTTTGATGGGGATTGCATTGAATCTGTAGATCACTTTTGGTAAAATGGCCATTTTTACTATATTAATCCTGCCAATCCATGAGCATGGGAGATCTTTCCATCTTCTGAGGTCTTCTTCAAGAGTTGCTGTTTCTTTTTTTTTTTTAATGTATTTATTTATTATATATACGTACACTGTAGCTGTCTTCAGACACACCAGAAGAGGGCATCAGATCTCTTTACAGATGGTTGTGAGCCACCATGTGGTTACTGGGATTTGAACTCAGGACCTCTGGAAGAGCAGTCAGTGCTCTTAGCTGCTGAGCCATCTCTCCAGCCTGAGTTGCTGTTTCTTAAATAGAAGGGGAACATAAAATTTAAAACATAAGACCTCTGAGTCAGTAAATATTTTACAACAAATTTGTTAATGGCATAGGAGAAAAGGAACATTTATTCACTGCTGGTGGGAGTGAAAACAATTAGTCATTATGGAAATTAGTTTGAGCTACTATGGGACGAGACTATGGTGTTCTTGGGCATATACCTAAAGAACGTCATATCTTAGCACACAGATGTTTGTGCATTCATTTCTCTTGCTGCTGATTCACAATAGTAAGGAAATAATGCTGGAGGACAGGCCCATCGGTAGATTAGTGGGTAGTCAGCATGCAGAACACAACCAAATGAAGTAGTATTCAGCTGAAAACATGAGTAAGCAAACAAACAAATGAATGTTGAAATCGTGGGTAAGATGCATACCACAGTAGTCACAATAAAACTCAGGTATGACTCTTCCTCTCTTGCCTTCTTACTCTCCCTCTGTCCTCTCATCCCTTCCCCCTCTCTCTCCCCATTCCCTTTCCCCCTCTCTCTTCACATGCCCATAGTGGGCCTCTATTCTCAAGTCCTCCTCCTCCTCCTCCTCCTCCTCCTCCTCCTCTTCCTCCTCTTCTTTTTCTTCTTCCTCCTCCTCTTCTTTTTCTTCTTCCTCCTCTTCTTTTTCTTCTTCCTCCTCCTCTTCTTTTCTTCCTCCTCCTCCTCTTCTTTTCTTCCTCCTCCTCCTCTTCTTTTCTTCCTCCTCTTCCTCCTCCTCCTCCTCTTCTTCTTCCTCCTCTTCCTCCTCTTCTTTTCTTCTTCTTCTTCTTCTTCTTCTTCTTCTTCTTCTTCTTCTTCTTCTTCTTTCTTCTTCTTTCTTCTTCTTCTTCCTCCTCCTCCTCCTCTTCTTCTTCTTCATCATCATCTTCTCTCTGTATCTCTATCTCTCTCTGCCTTTCTCTGTCTCTACTACCCTCTCAAGTCCCCTCCCCATGCCTTAAATAAACTCTATTCTATGCTAAAAAACAAAAACAAAAACAAACAAACAAACAAACAAAAAACCTCAGTTATGCTGTTCTGCATGCCATTGGTCACCTGGTTCCCTGCTGCCAGGAAATAGAGATATTTTATAATATAAAATGCTTCCTTTTTTCTTGTGTCTTAAACCATATTGAATCATTCTGTTATTATGTTAATATATAAAGTTAATTGCTATGCATAAAATAAGCATTTTTTAAACATATTTTGGAAGATCTGTCAAAATTCCTAGAATAGCAATAGCAAGCATGAGCTTTTATATAAACTATGGACTATCAGTAATTCATCAAGAGAACTTCATACTTAGAGCAAATGTGCACCCATTAGTGTGGGATATCTACAGCAGAGAGAGGTACAGAGACGGTGGGGATATGTGGACCTGCTTGATGTTCCACTCAATCTTACTGTGACCCTCACGGTTCTAAAAATGATGTTAATTTCAAAAATGACAAAAACGGGACCTTTGAGGTGTCTCAGAAGGTGAGGCACTCGCTGTCACAGGAACCTGACCCTCTGAGCTTGATTCCAAGTCCACCCACGTGGGTAATGGAGGAAAGCTGGCTCCCTATGGTTGTCGATGGACTTCCGCACCACCACATGTACTTCCTGGTTCTTACGTGCCCATCCCCAACCACTGCAAACTTTCCAAAAACTGTTCTTACAAATGACAGAAACAAACATATGATGCTATGCATAAGTAATTTGACACCAAAAATTTGTAAATGTGAGCTGGCAGTGTGGCCCAGTGGGTAGAGGAGCTTGCACCCAGGCCTGATGACCTGAGTTTCATCTCTGGATCCCACAAGCCGGCAGGAGAGAACCAGCTTCTAAGACTTGTCCCCCTCACCCCAGAATGTGTGCACATGCCTGCACACATGTGGGTGCGCGCACACACACACGCACACACACACCACACACACACACACACGATGAAATAAATGTGTTATGATAGTGATATACTAAGAACCTGTAATTTTTTTCTAATAATGGTTCTCAAATAAATGTCTAAAATGTAGGCGGAGGATGTCTGAAGAACTGGCTACTGCTTTCTAATGGCATATAAACAACAGACACAAAAGGAGAGCAAAGCTTGTCGGTGACATTCTAGACAAAAGGAATCGCAACACCATATAAAGCACAGTGTGCCTGTTCCTAGTAATTTTAAGTGCTCAAGAGAATAAAATCTCATGGAGACAGGGTGGGGGATGGGGAGGAGGTATGGGATGTGGAACAGTCAGAGGGTGGACCGGGTGGGGAATAAAATCTGAAGTGTAAAAATAAAAAAATTAAAAATTAAACAAAAATAAAACAAAAAAGAAAAGATGTTCATTTTGTGTGTGTGTGTGTGTGTGTGTGTGTGTGTCATGTGTGTGGTTTCCATCTTACCCCTTTATAGCTGTTCACAGTCGCCCTTTTGAAGACTCAATAGAAACCCAACAGTATACTAACAATACCACCGAGCAATGAGAATGTGGTTATTTTTGTTTATGTTTGTGGTGCGACCAATGTAAGCTTATACCTGACTAGTTTATAAATAAATGAGGCTCAGACTATGATTATTTTATTTGGCTTTGACAATTACTGGGGTGGGTCACCCCTTATCCACTCTTCTAACTGCTGGCCTGGCTACCTCCCCAGCGGCGTAGCCCAGATACTTGCCGTTTTTCCTGGCCATGTGCTCATTTCCCCTCCTGGTGGCTTCCTCTCCTTTTTCTCCTTCTCCTCCTCCTCCTCTCCTCCTTTTCTCCTTCTCCTTCTTCTTCCTCCTCTTCCAGGTCACTCCAAACCCACCTACCTCGAATTCCTCCAGAATTGGCTGTAGCCAATTTCATTTAACCAATAGTTTTAAACCAAGGAACAAGGTTTGCACAACAACAACTCCTAAATGTGAGAAGTCACCTGCAGGCCCAGACCTTCTGGTATAGAATTTAGCATTGCAGCACAACACGTAGCAACAGACCAAACCTCAACATACATTTTCATGTTTTATCTTCTGAATGTTTTTCAAAATATCTTTGTCACATTTAGAATGGAAAGACAAAATAGTACTATTTTCAATGGCTGTCACTCAACATCAATTCAATGTCTGGAAAAAACCAAACGATTCCACATTAAATTCCATATTAAAAGCAGTTAGCTCTCTTCCACAGGAGGCCTACACGCCACTGCTTGTGCTGCCGCCATGTCTCTAGTGATCCCTGAGAAGTTCCAGCACATTTTACAAGTACTCAACACCAACATTGATGGGTGGTGGAAACAACCTTCACCATCGCAGCCATTAGTGTGGGGTGGAGATACGCTCATGTGGTATTGAGGAAAGCAGACACTGACGTCACCAAGAGGGCTGGAGAACTCACGGACAATGAGGTGGAGCATGTGGTCACCATCATGCAGAATCCAGGACAAGATCCCCACCTGGTTCTTGAACAGACAGATGGATGTGAAGGACAGGAAGTACGACCAGGTTCTAGCCAACGATCCAGACAACAAATTTCATGAGGACCTGGAGCAGCTGAATAAAATTCAAGCCCAGAGGGGGCTACACCACTTTTGGGACCTTCGGGTCCATGGTCAGCACACCGAGACCATTGGCCGCAGGGGCTGGACTGTGGTATATCTAAGAAGAAATGAGTCTTTGCACCTTTGCTGTTAGTAAATAGTTTATATGGAGGGGGCATCTTTATATCAACTCATGAAGAAAAAATACTTGACAAAATTCAACATCTCATTATCATCAGAATTGTTATGGAGCTATAAGTAATGGAAATATATTTAACAGATAAAAGAAGTTTTCAAAAGCATACTTGAGGCCCGAAAGTTCAATAAGGAAACACTTAGGATCTTACTGTATTTGCCAACAAGAGAAGGAGAATTTGCGGGCACAGGAACCAAGGACAGCAGCAGACCTAGAATTATGTTACAAGTGTAGAAGTGCACACTGTACCCTACAGCCAATGAATCAGTAGCTATGGTTTAACAAGGTCCCAGGTCCCAACATTATTCCACTTTTTAAAAGTCCATGTGAAAAACATAGAACACGATTCGGAAGTAGATGACTTTGGGTTGGTTGCAGGCTAATCTCCCCACACTATGGATTCCGTCTGGTCATATAATCTCTTTGAGTCTCATGTTCCTCCTCTGTAAACTGAAGAACATTCTATCTCCCTAGCAGGTTGCCATTAGGATTAAGTACCTGGTGAGATCATGTTGCCAGCCAAAATGTGCTGATGTTAGTACTGTTTTTCCAACAAGCCAAAGACATACATACTATCTTTATAACGGCATCATTTGCAAGTTGTATCAAGGAAGTATACAGTTACAGTGAGAAAGCTAAACCCCTTTAACTAGCTTGGGCAAACACGAAAACAGGGGCTCACATCTCCTAAGTATCAGTACCATACACTGAGTTTGTCTTAGGGGTTCTTCTCACAGAGGTCACAGTCATCTCCAACACGGAGCCATTTCCCACATTGTTGAAACATATATAACAGTCATAAGCAGATGGGTATTAGTCTGAATGTCCATAGATTCAGTAATACTACCATTTCTAAAGGCCATATTGAGAACTAGGTACGACACCCCCTTCTCCAATAGACTGTACTTATAACCTCAAAATTCCAGAGAAGGGAGTTGGGTGTTTCAATCTCCTAGATTGATTGGGAAAAGAAATTCTAAAAAGTAGTTTATCAGAGTGAAAACTTCAGAGTGACCCAAAGAGGGGACCTGAGCTACCACTTGGCTTCAGCTCTAAATAGCAGTGAGAGAGCTGGAGAAGAATGAATTCCATCATCCATATTGGTCAACAGCAAAGAACTGGTGAAGACAAGAAGTCAAATGTGGCTTCTTCCTCTTAGTTCCACTATTTCAGAAGCCTTCTCACCACTGTGTGCTCTTTCTTCTCTGACGGATTACCTTGCTGCTGCTATTCTAGCCAAGGTCCCCTTCTGTCTTTAATGAGGATGTGGAACATTCGGCTGCCAGTCGGTCATGTTCTCTCCCTTGCCCTCATTCTTTCTCCTCTCACCTTTTCTCCCTGACGGTTTTGCTAAATTTTGTCTCATGAACAAACCATTTTTCTTGTTGCCTGTTGCTCAAATAGGAATGAAAATCCATCTCCTTCTCTTCACATTTTCCCCCACACTCTTTCTATTCCCTTATTGAGATTTCTTTTTCCTGTCCATCTGAAAATGACCTTGCTAGAAATAACTGGATAGGCCTCATTTGCCTCTCAGACCTCCTGTATGACTTCATAACACAGACAGACAGGCCCCATAGAGCTTGGTACTGGGTTCTGACCTATGTCATTGGGTATTGAGGTCCTCCCTTTCACCATTCAAGACTGTTCTACTGCCTGGCACCACACTTAAGCCCACTCCCAACAGGGGCCACCTTTAGTGAAAGGTAAAAACATGGGGACATAGTGATAGATTTCATAACACTGTGTGTGTTTCCATGGAAGCAAGTCGCTTAGATTCTAAGATAGCTTTCTTACTTTGCTTCCGAATACCTCTTCTGTTATTGGTAAATAAATATTTCCTTTTCCTGAACTAGTTCTTCCTTTGCAGTGTTAGCAGCCCTCAGTTGGTATCTTCATCTAAACTCCATTTATGTCTTGATTCCCTCATTTATATTTCTCTGTGAAATCTCAGCGTCTAGGTGTGAATGTTGAAAGAATAGAGGTTGGTCTCTATGCTCAGCACTGCTGCTGGTCTCTGGTGAGTTAACCAGTCAGGTCTCTAAAGGTTTGCAAGCTCTGCCCATCCCTATGTCAGTAGAGCTACAGTACCCCACTGTGAAGTTGTCCCAGAGTATAGACTGAGAGTCCAACACAGTGCCTGAGAGAGAGCAGTGAATCAGTAAATAGCCACGATTATTATTATATCTGGCCAAACATTTAAAATAAGTACTCATGTGCTAACCAGTGTCCTGCTTCTGAGTGTAGCACCAATGTCCAGTCAATGTTTACATTTTACCTTTACAGTTAAGTGCTAGCATTTGAAAGTATGAAGGAAAGTCCTAGAGGGTGTGGTTTTCTTCTTTTTCTTCTTTTCTTTCTTTTTTGTTTTTTGTTTTTAATTTCACACTGCTTTCTCATCTTGACATCCTTGAAAATCAGGAGTGAGACCGGCCTTCTAACAGTCAGCTATTTCTGCAAAGAATGAACAAACAGTTTTCTTAACTGCACACCTTTCAGGGTCAACTAGTCCAAAGAGCAAATTCTAAGGCATCTCCTTTAGCTAATCCTCGCACTAACCGATACATCTCTTGTTTCTCACTGCCTCAAGGCCAGGTACCGAACAGATCAGCCTGTATGACCACTCACAGTATCCAAAGCAGGAATCCTAACCGGTTTGCCCTGCCCTGCCTAGCAGGTTGGGTAACACAGAAACCGTAATTAGAGTCCTGGCTCCTGCCTTTCTCCCTTTTCCTGCCTCCTAACTAAACCCAATGCTTACCAGCAGCCCTGTGTGTACTGTCTCCTGCTTCTAAGGAACTGCGAGTGAAAACTTCCTCACGGTGTCACCACACCTGATCAAGAAAAACTCTGGCTATTTCTTAATCCTGGCAGCAAAACAGATCCTTTAGACATTTGGTGTGGACTGACCATACCTTTAAATTTGCATATAAAAAATTTTCATTAGTGTGCTTGTGTATGAATGATGCCTTCTACCGGACTCCAAGCCACCTTGGTACTAGACATAAATATAGCACTCACTCCTTCTGTTCAGAAAGTATCCTAAAGCTCCTAGTGAATGTTTAAAGATATGGATAGTAACAATTATATTCTTTTCTGTACACACACATGCCCCTGAAAAAGTTCAATTTACAAATTAGTCTCAGTAAGAGATTAAAAGCAACAATGGTAAAAGAACTAACAATATAATAAAAGTTGTGTTAACGAGATCTCTCTTGAGTCAAAATAAACACTAATGTTTCCCAGCTGAGGTTGACGACAAATTGAGGTAAATAAAACAACAGGAAGAAAAACTTCGAATCAAGGGGTCTTTTACATCCAGGGTGATGGGAAATCGACTGGCTTCCCAGGATAACTTCCGGAATTGACAGTCACTGGCATGGAGAGCTGGCAGAGATTCAGACCCCGCCCCGACTGCAGACTTCAGCATTGACTCAGGGAAATTTTGAAAGTAGGAGCCAACACTCTCACAGCTTCCCTTCACCTCCTTGCTGTCAACAGCAATGCTTCATAATCAGTGTACAAAGAATTAAGATGCGTACCAGCCATCGGGTTGTGTATATCCTGAGGGGACAAACTATTTTCTGGCTAATTTCTTCTCCATGCTCGGAGAACAGTGAAGAACCTCCCCTCCATACCTTGGATGTAGTCACTGTTACCATCACCTCTTCTGTCCCCCACCCTTTAGGTTTTTATTTTTTTTTTTTAAAGATTTATTTATTTATTATATATAAGTACACTGTAGCTGTCTTCAGATACACCAGAAGAGGGCATCAGATCTCTTTACAGATGGTTGCGAGCCACCATGTGGTTGCTGGGAATTGAACTCATGACCTCTGGAAGAGCAGTTGGGCGCTCTTAACCGCTGAGCCATCTCTCCAGCCCTAAAATGTCTTATCTTTTTTTTTTTTTTTTTTTTTTTTTGGTTCTTTTTTTCGGAGCTGGGGACCGAACCCAGGGCCTTGCGCTTCCTAGGCAAGCGCTCTACCACTGAGCTAAATCCCCAACCCCCTTTAGGTTTTTAAATAAGCATATTTATTTCATGTGAACATCAGGTGTTTTGCGTTCATGTAGGTCTCTACACCACAGAAGCCAGAAGAGGGTGCCACAGCTCCTGGAAGGGAGGAAAAAGACAGGTAGGTGCTGAGAATTGAGCCCACGTTCTCTGGAAAAGCAACCAGTGCTCTTAACTCTCCAGCCAATCCTCCACCATTTTTTTTTTTTTAGTTAAGTGTTGCTTGACCATTTTATCCATGTGTGCAGTGCACTGTGAGCTGCCTCCTCTCCCTTCCTTTGACCTCCCTTCCATCTCTATCAACCTCCTCACCCACCTATCAGTCTCTTTCTTAGACTCAGAACATTTGATTTTATGACTTTTAGTATAATTTGTTATGATATCATTCAGAGGTGTGAATTGTTATAACACATAAGCCTGAGTTAAATATGCATATTTATCTCATACGATAAACAAAACTCTGTTTAAAACAGTTTTCCTTTTCTGTATCTCACTGACTCCCCTAAAAGAACTCTTAGCCTTGGGGTTGGGGATTTAGCTCAGTGGTAGAGCGCTTGCCTAGGAAGCGCAAGGCCCTGGGTTCGGTCCCCAGCTCCGAAAAAAAGAATCAAAAAAAAAAAAAAAAAAAACTTAGCCAAAACAAAAGTTCCTTGCAATCGGCTAAGAAATCTGTGTGTGTGTATTTGTATGTGTGTGTGTGTATTTGTGTGTGTGTGTATTTGTATGTACGTGTATTTGTGTGTATTTGTACGTGTGTATGTGTATGTGTGTTTGTATGTGTGTATATGCGTGTATGTGTGTGTGTGTGTGTGTATTTCTTTCTGTGTGCCTGTCATTCTTTGTCTCTCTATTTCTCTGTTTTTCTGCCTGTCTCTCTGTGTGTATCTATGTCTTTCAGTGTGTGTCTGTCTTTGACTCTATTTCTCTGTGAGTCTCTCTATCTCTATGTGTGTGTGTGTGTCTTTCTCTATTTCTCCGTCTCTCTTTCTCTGGGTGTTTCCGTCTTTCTCTGTCTCTCTCTTTCTCTCCAGAGAATGTTATCCCTCACCTTCCTTCTCCACTGAGAAAGAAAAAATACAGTACAGAATTTTAGTGGCCTGAATTCCTCTCTTCCTTGATTCATTCTGGACATTGACCAGAGTAACCTGCTGCGAGACCCCAATAAAAAGACACCGTGACAAACACTTTGCCTTTCCCTTCATTCATAATTGAGGTGGAGCTTGTCAATAAAGCTTTCCAAAGGCCATTCTCGACAATACTCTCACACAAGTATTTACATTCTTTCTCCCCTCCATCAAAAGAAAGACTATTTTGTTACCAGAAAAATATAGTTGTAGCCTGCAACTGGAGGCAAACTTAGCCTTTCTACCCCATAACAAAACACACCAAGGACAATGAGAAGTTGCCTCACTCCTTCCCCCTGCTTTGGATCTTGCAATGTATTTTTAAAGCAGTTCCTAAAACGGGGTCCTGAAGTGTGTTTTCTTTCCTCACTGATTGTCCTGCTGTTCTGTAGCAGGTCCTGTGACTGTTTTCCTTTCCTTTATTTTTTCACTTCCTTCCTTCCTTTTCTTGTCTTTCTTTCTGTTCATTGTTTTTTAATAACAAATGACACAAGAAATGACTGGAACTGGACCCAGCTGTTTTCTTTTCCTCTCTGATTTCTGCCACTCATTGTTCGTATTTGGTTCCTTCTCAGTTATGAAAATGACCCTACGAGCACATGCACAATCGACAAAGGCAGAAAGTGGCCCTTCTCCTTATTTGTAATGTTTACTCCATTTTACTTCGAAGCATATGCAAATAAAGATTCATTTTATCTAGTCTATGTAGATCATCCTTTAATTAACAAGAGTTCCCCGTGCTTAGAGAATATCGTGATTTAAATAGGACAGCAAAGAGCTAATCTATCATAAAATTTATAAGTTCCTCACCTCAAGAAGTTTCAACCTCAGATGCTCTTACTCACTAGAACAGTTGAGACTTGTGGCCCTGCCTTTGCCGTAGCATCAGGCAGGTAAGAGGATGCGACCTAACTTACCTTTAATTACATTCAAGGCGTTCACCCTATTAATCTGGAAATTAACCATGCAAAATGAATTCCACTGGTGAAATACTACCTTCTGTGGGCTGGGGTTGGGGGGTGTGGGCGGTAAAAAGAAATAAAACTACAGGGATATAAAGCAAGACATGACGAACCCGAACCCATCTTACAAATGCTTGCATGGTGATTTCCCAGGAAACCGAAACTACAGATGTACAAACTGAAATACAGATGTGGGTATTTCAGATAACTAAAGCTAGTTTTCATGCCTAACGAGGCCATTCATTTTCAGACTTTTATGCAGAATGCTGTGCTCCTCTAAATTGAGCTGAAAATCTGGATCTCCCAAGCATAAACCCCGGGCGCCGTTTGAAGATTAACTCTTATTTAATCAAATTAGATATTTAAATCTCTATAATATGTGATCTCCACAGACTGGCAACCCGCAAACCGCCAGGTAACATTGTTCTCCAGCCTCTCTCCGGGGGTTCTGCTGAATCATCGTCTTGCAGGCTGCGCGCCAGCTCTGGAACAAACACAAACATATATTTCCTCTCCAAATGCATCCCTTTCTGCCAGGAAGCTAACAGATGCACCCACAAATGTTGCAAGTCTGCCTGTGGAACCTGGAACTCATTGACTTTCTAGTGCATTTCTCCCGCACAAGTGCATTTGGAGCAAAGAAAGAAATTAAAATGAAGTCAGGTGTCATTCAAGGAAATTACAGTCCCGCGGAGGATAGTTTTGAGTCGCAGCTTTGAGTCGTCTCGTGCTGCGCCTTTCACAGCTGCCTACGGTTTTTGTCATTAATAATCAGTAAATAAGATCTGCAGGTGGGCCTGGAAGGCACCCCGAGCCAAGAAGATGGTAGTTAGGGCTTCTGTCTCTGAGATGGGTGGCCCGGCTCATTTGCACAACCCGGCTTATGTTTCCGCACAAAAGTGCAGCCCTACTTAGCATAGCTTCGGGGAAGCCGCTTCAATACAGGGAATGCTAATTACTGTAACCAACTGGCAACGATGCATCCAAAATTAAATGGCCCTGTGACTGAGCAGATGAACAATTTTTATGGCCCAAAGATCAGGGAACAGAGATAGTTTGTTAAATTAACTGACAGCCTCTTTGGTCTAAGTAGGTGCGTTGAAGTCATTTCAAAGCTGTGTTTCCATGCAGTTACAGACCTGAGTTTCTCCTGCGTAAGTACAGTTCCCCCTGCAGTTTTATGGGGGAGCGTGGCTACATTTAGTACATAAAATTCTCAAAGTTCCTTGGTTCTGTTTATGAATGACCAGGAGAAGCCATTCTACAACCCCGTGGGATTGATGTTCCTTATATAAAGAGCTGCTCTTCTGAAATTCACCTGAAGGTGAATCACAGAGTGGTTCAGAGGAGCTCTGCATGAGCAAAAGCTTTTCCTTTCTAATTCCCGACATTGATCACACTTAGAAACCAAACGGCTTCACCAGCACACCGGAAGTCATTGCTGCTACAAGTCCACTCTCGATTGTTACTGCATACGTAAAAGTTTCTCTGAGAAACAGTACAGAGACAAGGGCACACTGGCAACATGACCAAGTTGTTTGCAACAAACACTTAGTCATACCCCCAACTTAAGCTAAGCTTTTTCAGCTTTTACATTATGCTATCTCGCTCGGACTGTATAATTACTCGTTCCTCCCGAGACGGAAAGGAGACTGTTTAGTAACATCTCTGACCTCTATTCCCCAGTAGCAACCCCTACCCCTCTGGCCTGTAACCTCCCAAAGTGTCTCTAGGCGCTGCCAATTAACTGCTGAGGAACAAAGCTACCCAGTTAAGAATCACATGTATTGAATACCTATGATAAGACCGGACTCTGTGCAACATTCAGAGATCAATAGAAACAAGTGAGAGACCATGCTTAGCATTATGGAGAGAGGAAGCACGCCAAACCGGGACAAAGCAAGGCATCCCTGAAAGAATATGACAGCAGAAAGGGACAGTAGTGACAGTGGAGGAGGGTGCAGTTAGGCAGTGCTTGGTGCTTAACTCTGTCTTTGAAAGGGCAATGATAGAGTGATAGGGTTGAGAGGGAAGCAGGACAGTGGTGAGAAGGTGTTCATGTGTGTCTGATAGGGCTGGGAAGTTCTGTTAGCCTTGCGTGGTAGGTGAAGATGTGTTGCTTGCCTGTCTTTTCTTATTTCATTCATGAGAAGTATAATTATTCATTAAGCATTGTGTCTGGTTACCGGAAACAATCACTGAGACATCTTGATGGTTTGGTTAGGAAACCACTGTCCATCTCTTCCAGCTAGGCCATCATTTCAAACCTCTGGGAGACGCCTTCTGACACTCGGCTCCCACTCCTGACTTCAATAAAACGCCATTCACTCTTCCCAGTCCCACCGAACAGGCGGCAAACAATGCCTCTGACCACAGATGACTTCGCCCCACCCCCCTCAGGGACTCCATCGCCTGCAGCCAACAGACTTAGGTGCACTCCTGCCTGGAGCAGGTAGGAATCCAGCCCAGCTAGTTAGCATCCTGCCAGTTAACTCCTTCTTTCCCAAAGGTCTGAGGCTATATTTCCCTGACAGTTTCAACACAAACACATAAACCTGGTTATGAAAGGCATTAGAGGTTAAATACAAACTCTGCTTTTCTATGACTTGTTGGCTACAAACCAGGAGCCAGCAGCCATATTCCAAAACAGGACAGATTTGAGTCTGCCCTGACTTTGTCAATTCCTCAGTTTTACAAGGGATAGAGGGGATCCTCACTGAAGCTGGGGGTGGAGGGGTGGCTCAGTGAGTAAAGTGCTGAGCAGGCACAAGGAAGGGAGTTCAAATCTCGACTCCCATGGGATACACCACCTAGGGCACCACCTCTGAACTCTACTCAGAGCCTGCCCCACATGCGGCCCATACATATACAGCCACCAAACTAGATAAGATGGATGAAGCAAAGAAGTGCAGGCTGACAGGAACCGGATGTAGATCTCTCCTGAGAGACACAGCCAGAATACAGCAAATACATAGGCGAATGCCAGCAGCAAACCACTGAACTGAGAACAGGACCCCCGTTGAAGGAATCAGAGAAAGAACTGGAAGAGCTTGAAGGGGCTCAAGACCCCTTATGAACAACAATGCCAAGCAACCAGAGCTTCCAGGGACTAAGCCACTACCTAAAGACTATACATGGACTGACCGTGGACTCTGACCTCATAGGTAGCAATGAATATCCTAGTAAGAGCACCAGTGGAAGGGGAAGCCCTGGGTCCTGCTAAGACTGAACCCCCAGTGAACGTGATTGTTGGGGTGATTGTTGGGGGGAAGGATGGGGAGGGGAACACCCATATAGAAAGGGAGGGGGAGGGGTTAGGGGGGATGTTGGCCTGGAAACCGGGAAAGGGAATAACAATTGAAATGTAAATAAGAAATACCCAAGTTAATAAAGATGGAGGGGGGGAAACACAAACATAAAATGAAAGCTTCCAATTGGAGAAGGGATGCTGTGTGGGTTACAATAACATCTAAGACCCAAGAAACTAAAAGTGGAGCCCCTTAGTCTTTTGTTGTTAGTTACCCATGTGTATGAATGTCTGTGGGGGTTGCATGCATGGGAGTGAAGCGCCAAGGCAGATGAGGAAAGGCCATCAGAAATGACAGCTGAGAGAGATGCTCAACATGGGTGCTGGGAACCAGACTAAGGTCCTCTGTAATAGCAGGGTGGAATCTTAACCACTAAGCCTGGGCCTCCTCATCTCTTGGAACTGAGCAGAGAATCTGCTTGCATTTTGCCCTTGCTGAGAGAGTCATTTATGATGTTTGTAAGCGAGGGGGTGGGGTTGGGGGGATTAGCTGCCTATTTAAGTCTATCTTGGGCCCAGCATGCAAGCCCCAGTACCCCTGTGCTTAGCCTTGAACATTGACTAGCACTTTCCAGGCATCAAGCATGTCCGTGACTGACAGTGCGAGCAGCAGGGGCTGTCAGCTACAGCTGTTGCCCAGCTGTTTACAAGGGATGTGCATTGCTCCAGGCTGAGCCCAGGTGTTTTGTCCAGCCACACCGGCTGCTTTCCTTTATCCTCTGCTGCTCTAACAACGATTGCTCACGTTTCGGTGCTGCAGACATAGACTCCTGTCTCTGCACTTTGCAACCCAAGGAGCATCTATCTCTCTTTTTATTCCTAAAATGATGGAGGCCTTGTGAGAATGAGTGACGTAGCCCCACTTACCTTTACCCTCATTTCTTTCGACTACGACCTCCCTCTGGCTATTCCTCTAACCCTTGACCAGGTCATCCTTGTGCCAGGAAATCCGTCACTGCCCTGGGCTGTGGAGAACTATCTCTCTGTGTTCACATGTCACCATGCTTGCTGCTTACTACTTTCGATCCGTTCACTTCATACACGGCACACAACAGCCTGCTTCTCGTCCTATGGCTTTGTTTAGTGGTATCTATAAGGTGCATCTTTGAATACTGATACTCGCTCACTCGGAAACTGCCATTGGTTCCCTAAGGCTTATGAAGCAAAGTCCAAAGTGAAGAACCTTCGTGGCTGGCCTTGGCCAACCTCCCCAGTTTCTCTACTTCTGACCTTCACCCAGTGTGTGCTCCAATTAAAGCGAACCATACGGTGTTTCTTAATGCTTTATTATTTTCATAATTTAGCATAAGCTATCACCTCCACCTAGAGGAGCATGCCCTCTGGTGTATGTCTACACATGATCAGTCCCAATGATTTTTTTTTCATGTTTTATTCACACTTAAAATGACCTTCTCATTTCCCATTGCCACATCTTTTAATATCTCTTAAGACTCTCAGCTAGTGTTATTTTTTTTTAAGAGTTAGATGTATATATTATTCCTTGGCCCTGCTGGACTATAAATATCGTAAGAGTAAGTTTGGGCCATACTCAGTGTATCTTTCTTTATACGGTCTAGAATGCATTAAAAACTTAATAAAGATCTTTCGAGGTCAATGTCTGCATGTAAACAGACGTAGCTATGGCAGAATTTGAATGAAGGGAACCTTTTGAGTAATCATCCTAATGTTTGTTAGTTCTGCCTTCCAGGGCAAGTCACTTAGCCTTAGAGTCCTTAAATGCAGAACTTGAAGAACACTTTTTCCGTCTTTCCAATCTGCTTACTGGGCCGTGATGATGAGCTAATTGGACAGTGTCTTGAAAGTGCTCTCAAAACCACAGTCTGCTACGCAGCAAAGTTGGCACCCTCACACACCTGCAGATCCATTAGTTTCTACACAACTAAACAATTAGGGTTAAATGTACAAATGTCGCCCTTGTGTTTCTTTTTTTAAAGCATGACTTTCTTCATTTCCCTAAAAGGTGTAAGACGTTCTAAATAAAGACTTTCCACGTTTCTGAGACAGACTATAGGCAGTTGAAATTTTAATTACTTCCATTTAGGTTTTGTTTTGTTTTTAAGATATGTAAGCATGTTTTGCCTGCACCGGTGCATGTGTACCATGTACATGCATGCAATGTCCACAGTGGCCAGAAGAGGGTGTCAGATCCCCAGAACTGTAGTTATAGATGGCTCTGTGCCACCATGTGCATGCTAGGAACCGAATTCAGGAACTCTTCATGAGTAACAAGTGTGCTTAAACACTGAGCATCTCTCCAGCCCCTAGCACAGGTTTTGAATCTTAAGAGATTTTCACTTTTACACCTTTAAAAATTGTTCCTGTCTGAAAGAACTGCAGGGATGGAAATGGAGAAGAGTCTGAGGAAAAGGAGGCCCAGAACAGGCCCAAAGTGGGATCCAGCTCAAGGGGAGGCCCCAAGGCCTGACACTATTTCTGAGGCTATGGGCACTCACAAAAGGAACCTACCATGACTGAAAGACCCAACAGACAACTGAAAGAGTCAGATGCAGATACTTGCAGTCAACCAATGGACAGAAGCTGCTGATCCCTGTGGTAGAATTAGGGAAAAGCTGGAGGAAGCTGAGGAGGAGGGCAGCCCTGTAGGAGGACCAGCAGTCTCAGTTAACCTGGACCCCCGAGATCTCTTAGACACTGGGCCACCAACCAGGCAGCACACACCAGCTGAGATGAGGCCTCTAACACATATACAGCAGAGAACTCCCGGGTCTGGGTTCAGTCAGAGAAGATGTACCTAACCCTGAAGAGACTGGAGGCCCCAGGGAGTTTAGAGGTCTGGGGGTCGCAGGGAGGAGGTGTGCAGTGTAGAACAGTCGGAGGGTGGACCTGGAAGGGAATAAAATCTGGAGTGTAATAAAATAAAATGAAATAAAATAAAAATAAATTATATTTATCCTTTAACATTTAGCCACTTTGTGATGACACACACCACGATATATGTTGGTCTTTCCAAAAAATAAATTAGTGATATAGGAGAAGATTCTAATTTATTCAGTTTTACCACAGCTTAGTTATTCAGGGAAATTATCTACTTGTTACAAAACTAACAAACAGGCTACGAAGTATTAATTCTTCAATAAATAAGGAATCACACTGAAGCCGGGATACTAAATCTTTATCATCATCATCATCATCCTTATAATTATTTAAATTGATCATATTCTTGTGGGGAACAATGGTATATTTTTATTTTAGAAAGATTAAATCAAGCAAACTTAACATATGTATACTCTATAATATATATTTGCAGTATGAACATTTTAAATTCAGTCTTAGCAATTTTCAAACACATATTATTTTATTATTATCATAGTTATCACTCTATTAAAAAAAATCACCAGTCAAAAACTTGTCTTTCCTAGGTATGTGAAAATTTGCTCTCTTTGGCCAACATATTTCCTGATTTCTCCACACCTCCAGCCCTTGTAATCAGTGTGTTTGAGAGGTTTCCCATGTAAATGAGATCATGCAACACACTACAGCATGTTCAGTGAAGCCATAATTACTAATCGCCTGTGTTCTTGCCCCACTCCCACTCTTGCCCCATTCCTTACAACAATCCCAATTCTGTCTCCCATTACATGCATTCTAATGGCAGAAGGCACCCTCTTGCTAAGCCAGTTTCTCTGCACATGTAGTCCCCTTGGAGAGTCCCATTTCCTTGTTTGTTACAGTATATTCTGACAGTCTCTGGCCTGAAATGGATCTTCTCAGGGTCCTATAGCATCATGTAGGCCCAAGTGAAGATTCAGTCATGGCTACAGTATCTTATTATTTTATTCCATTTGATAAATTTATTTTTTTTCCAGGGTATTGAGTTCAGGGTTTGACAAATGCTGGTCAAGTATCCTACCATGGAGCTATATCCATAAACGTCAATCAGATTTTAAATCAACAACGGATTCAATATCCTTGAAGACAAATACCATGTCATCTTGACAACTGATCTTTGAATAAGCAGCTACAGGTACACAAATTGGAATGTCCCTTAGCAGCAGCATCAATGTCTTTGTAGTATCGCCACTCCTCTGAACCTCAGTTTTCTGAGCCCTAAAACAGGGACCTTGGCAGTTAGTCTTCCAGAGTTGTTGAAAGAAACACATAATACGCCCTTGTTATCCTTGATTGTTACTCTGAAGCTCTGCTGGAGTTACGTGCCTAAGAACAGAACTCCTCTGTTTCCCACATGTTTACCTATAGCTATTCTCTTTACCTCCTTTCACTCTGAAGTACAGTTACTCAAGAGTTAGGCTTTGTGCTGGGTTGTCCCATTTCTGTTGCTGGGAGACTTGCCTGCTTGTAGAAGATGGCCATTCCCTCAGTCTCTGCTCTGTCTTTGTCTTTATACTTCTCGTAGGCCCTTGGGTGCTCCCAGAGACTACCAACCAAAGAGCATATATGGACTGGACCTATACCCCCAGCACATATGTAGCAGATGTGCAGCTTGGTCTTCATATAGGTCCCCCAGTAACTGTAGCCCTGGTGGTTCCTGGTTCTGTTGCCTGCCCGTGGATCCTGTTCCTCTAACTGAGCTGCCTTGTCTGACCTCAGTGGGAGGTGATATGCCTAGTCCTTCAGTGCCTTGATGTGCCAGGGTGGGTTGGTGACCCAGGGAACAGGGTCTTCCCACCTCAGAGGAGAAGGTGAGGTGACACATCCACATCCCCAGATAGAAGAAGAACAGAGGGAGAATCCAAAATGGTGCCGGTCTTCTGAAACCTCAAAGCCCACCACCATTGACACACATGCCTCTTTCAGCAAAACCAAACCTCTAAGACTCCCCAAACAGCCACCTACTGGGACCTTGATGAGGGCCAGCTGGTTCTTCTTCAGTGAGTGTTTTCTGGGAGAGAGGACCAAGGGATGAGAAAATAAAGAGGCTAGATGATGGGTTAGGAGATGTTGTACTGGCTGGTCTCATGCCAAGCATGCTTAAAAGAAGTACAGCGTTTTATATACGGTTGGGTGGGGGGGGTGAAACAGAGTCAGCCGACAGCTATCATACGATGCGACAAAGCCGGCAGAAAACTAACCAATGTCCCACTGAGGGCGACAGGATGTCTCAAGTGCACCACAGATCGAGCATACAGCAAGCGTGGGACTGATAACTCCATTCTGTTCAGAGGGGGAAAATCAGGTTCTCAAAAACTAAAACCTTAACTTCTTGGAGACCGCACCTTGGTAAGTCATCCCTTAGAAAGCACACAGAAACTAGCATTTCCTTTGTCCTTAACTGGAGACTCTGAGGAAGCCTTGATTGGCCTGGCTTCCAACAGGAACTAACTACCATCAGAAATATGAGGGCTATTTCACTGAAACTACCACACCAGGGTCATCTGGGAAGAAGGATTCTCAATTGAGAAAATGTCTCTAATAGATTGGCCTGTAAGAAGGCTTGTAATCAAGAAACTTTCTTGATTACTCATTGATACGGGAGGACCCAGGCCACTGCGGGTTCTACCCCTGAACAGGGGGCCCTATTTGTACAAGAAAGAAGGCTGAATCTTTCTTTTTTGTATATGTTTCCTCGGTCACAGCAACCAAATCTAACACACTAATGAAAGACACAGGTCGCTGGAAACTGATTTCTTTATAGATTCATTAATCTTCGCTCTTCTTTATGCGTCTCTATGTCAGTTTGTTGAGTAGTTAAATGTTGGCTGAATTCCTATATTCCAGTTTCTGGCTGGGTTTTTGCTGTTGTTTTGGTTTTGGTTTGGGTTTGGGTTTTCAGAGTCAGGGTCTCGCTGTGTAGCCCTGGCCATCCTGGAACTTGCTTTGTATGTCAGGCTGGCCTTGAAGTCACAGATGCCCCTGCCTTTGCCCCTGAGTGTTGGGATGAAGGGCATGGGCCCCCACACCTGGCTCCATTTCTGGCCTTTCAAAGCTGAAACAATGTTACCTCTTGTGCTTCATGTAGTGCTTTTCATAGCACTTCCCTGGTGCTATTGACTTTTTTAAAAGGTCTCCTGGGTGACCCCTCAGCTCTGAGAAGCCACTCTTGCCTTATAACCATATGATAAATTTCTGGGCTTGATAGCTGTTTTGTGATACAATTTGATTTAACAACAAGGTCTAGTGCCTTCTATGGTTTTGTTTTAAACCTAAGGTATTGCCTTGAGGTGACTTTGCCCAGTTCTCTGACATGCAGCCTAAATAAGTAATGTCTGCAGCCTACGGAAGAAAGGTGACCTCTACCGTCTACCGCCACAGGCACTGATGGAGCCGCCTATGACCTCTTCCGTTCTGCACAGCAGTTTCTTAGCTGTGTATCAGATGTCTATGTGAGTATCGGAATGTTGGTGTGGAGTGGAAGGAAGTAAGAGGGCTAATGAGGATCTCGAACTTGTGATAGAGGCCGTACCTTAAAGGACAGTTACAGTCCGCTGGTTAATCAGTGACTGATGAATCAGCAAACATATAATAAATGTAACTAATTCGTGGAATAAAAAACAAAGCATGGAGCTCTGGCTTCTAGGAAAAGCAACTTAACCAGACTAGAGCCAGCTGCTAAAGATGCCAGCCACGGTCAAGTACAGGATGCCCTTTTGTGAAAGCTGTCCTTGAATAGATGTCAATCAATTGTGGGTTTTCAGGAGACTGGAGTTAAAACCATTCGCTTTGTTTAGGGTAGTCTGGCTTTGGGGTTCCTACGGGGGAGCATCGCCTTAGAACTTTTGTTCACACACAAAATGAAAGCAAAAAGGAAGTAAATGTGCTCACATGCTCAACTAATGTTGAAAACAGCTAGGTGGAAGTTGGTTTCCCATTACCCAGAGTTTTCTGGAAAACCCTACAAACTCTCCAGCCTTAGTGATTCCTGTTACAATACCGCCCGGAAATGATATTTCCTTCATTTATCTCCTACCACTCAAAAACATTTGTGAAGCAACATTTAGCCTCAGGTGGAAATAAAATATCCTCTTAAAATGACATAATGTAAAACAATCGCCCAATTTGCAACATTTTAAAATATTTAATATTATAACCTGCTATGTCACAATGGCCAGGAGCAAACCAGCAATAAGATTATCCAAGAGAGAAATTACTGAGGATTTAGCTACTTTAGGATGTAATACCCATGCTAGACTCGGTTGTCAGATTCATAAAAGGCTTTATTTCCAGTCTGGTGACTGGCACGTTATTGGTAATCAATAAGTATTTGTTCAGTGGATAAATGAAGCCCGTGATCTTGTTTGTTTGATTCACAGTTTTACACCCAGCCATTAGACAAGTGCCTGGCACATAAAAGTACTTAAATATTGGTGAAGAAATTAATAACTCCTTATGCTTATTTATTCTGCAGCCATTATGCTGTGTTTACATCTAAAATTGATGCACAATTTCTATTGCTACCCAAGGAGCCAGTTTTTGCTTCAAGCTAATGCAGACAGTATTTGGGACAGACTGTAAGTTCCGTGAGAGAACTTTTTCTTAGTGATCTTTCCCTCATTCTTCTAAGGAACAGGCACTGAATGAACAGAGGCATGAATGGATCTTTGAAATGAAAGTGGACAATACATACTCATAAGTAAAACACAAAGACACCATAGAGCATCCTAATTTCTCTGCTACAATAAGAAACATGTTCTTCTGCCATCATTTTGGGATGTTTTTGCTCATAATCCCCAGCCTTTGAGAGGATGATATCTCTCATATGAACCCAAGGAACTGGGCTAGTGCCTCTGATTAATTTTCAATATAATTTTTACGAGTTTTCATGGCTTTAACCACAATCTAGGTAGGGTGTATAAATTTAAAATAAGCGAAAAATGGTCTTTCAGGAATGGAAACTAACTTTAATATGAAATCAATATTTATGAAGTTGTGATTAATTGACTAGTGATCCAATGATTACAACCCATCTATCTGAGACATCTACTCAAATTTATTAGCTTTGACCAAAAACAAACTTAAAAAACAATCTAAACTGGGTCAATGAGAGAATAATGCATTTCTAATCAATTTTTAATAGCACTTAAGATTTTATTTTTTTAAAACTTGCTTTTAAATAATTTATCATTAAAATGAATCTGATTTAAACAAGGGGTAAAAGGTGTTCCAGGGCTATTTGATGGTTTTCGTAGCAAAGAAATTCAATTATGACTGACTTTTTATTACTGAACTACTTTACTAATAATAATACATCTTGGGCTTACACAAAGGCATTGAGCCAACAGCCACAGAGAGCCTCAAGAATGAGTTGGAAGTTAGCTCCAATCCTACTGTTATCTGCTGTGTTACCATAGCCAAGCCTCAGATTATCTATGAAAGACGAGGCCTTCATAACTACCCCTAAGGCCTTCTGGATGTTACTGCCTTGTAATTCTAAGGACTCGGGGGTCTTGATTTACCTACTCCAGGTACCCTTTGTAACTGAAGCCCTCAGTTCATAGCATCCATTTTAAGGCCATTATCAGAGAAAGGACTGAAAGAGCTTGAAGGGGCTTGAGACCCCATATGAACAACAATGCCAACCAACCAGACTAGCTTCCGGGGACTAAGCCACTACCCAAAGACTATACATGGACTGACTCTGGGCTCCAACCTCATAGTTAGCAATGAATAGCCTAGTAAGGGCACCAGTAGAAGGAGAAGCCCTTGGTCCTGACAAGACTGAACCCCCTGACAAGAGTGAACGGGATTCTTGGGGGAAGGGCAGTAATGGGAGGAGGATGAGGAGGGGAACACCCATATAGTAGGGGAGGGGAAGGGGTTAGGGGGATGTTGGCCCAGAAACTGGGAAAGGGAATAACAATTGAAATGTAAATAAGAAATATCCAATTTAATAAAGATGGAGGCAAAAGGAAAAGAATATATTGTACCCAGGCATGGTGGCGCATACGTTTGATTCCAGCACTAGGGGGCCAAATGGTTCAGCAGGCAAAGGTGGTCCTCATCAAGCCTGATGACCTGAGTGACAGCCCTAGAACTCATATGACCTAAGGAGAGAAAATGACTCCTGCAAGTTGTTCTCTGACCTTCTTCATACTCACTTGAGCACGTACAAATCAATATATTTTTTTAAAGATAAAAATCTATCTCAATTAAGAATAAAGAAAGAGTCAGATGGTGGCGGAGCTCCCCTTCAATTTCAGCAGAGCAGAGGCAGGTGCTACATCTCTGAGTTCATAGCCACTATGATCTACAGAGTGAGTTCCATGACAGCCAGGGCTACACAGAGAAACCTATCTCAATAACAAAGAAATGAAACAAACAAACAAACAAACAAAAAAGAACAGAAACAAAAAAGAAACAAAGAAGACAAAATTGAAAACAAGTAGCCAGTGAGCCACGGAATTTTGGCCTTTCAGAGTAATGACAGAATCTCTTAACATCTGTGTCAACAGTTATCTATTAAAAACATAGTATGTTCCAAACGGGAAATGCTCTTCACAGAGCACAGGAGTTCTTGCCCTTGACCTGCTGTTTTATCTAAAGAAAAGCCTGAAAGCTAGTCTGGAACTCTTGTTAGAAAGTCCTAATCAACCCATATTCATAGCAATGTCCCATGGATGTCTGTGTAGACACACACACACACACACACACACACACACACACACACACACACATACACACACACACACACACATACACACACACACACACACACACACACACACACACACACACACACAAATGAACACCCTCAGACCTTATATGCACAGGACAAAGCATTAAGTGAGCAAATCAGGCCTGTTACATGATCCAATCTGTGCTTATTCAAATATACAAATTAGTATGTTTGTGAGGGTATGTCCTAGAGTGTTAGGAGTGACAGAGAGTCGTGTTGAAAATGTAAATGAAGTCTCACTTACTATACTTTGCACTTTAAATAGTTTATTTTTCTTAAAATGGATCGTACTCTTTTTTTATAATTCTCCCAAAACAATATAGTCTACCTTTTACACGCACCCAAAAGAAAGACATAGTTTAAATAAATAAAATAGCGTGGACTTATAAAAAGGTAGGGTATATGTAAAATATACATTACAATTTGCAAAATAATCACTTAGTACCATACACTAAAACATTAAATGCAGTTCCTAAACTCAAGAAACAGTCTGAGCCTGGAAATGGCTCTGTATTCTTCTCTCAAGGTAGAGGTAGGGGGATTTCTGCAAGTTTCAGGTCGGTCTGGTATACAGATAAGATTCCAGACACATGGGCAGAGCATTGGGAACCTGTGCCCAGAAGAGCAAAAGTAGGAAGAGCTGTTGGAAATATCTAGATCTTATCATTCTAATTAAAATGGACTTTACTTTTTTACTTTATTTATCTTTGAGACTAGGTATTGACATAAGTCATCAAAATCTGGAGTTCTCTTGCTGGGCAGTGGTGGTGCAATCTCAGAATAACAGAACTCGAACTCGGGAGGAAGAGGCAGACAGATCTCTGATTTCAAGGTCATCCTACTCTCCAAAGTGAGTTCCAGGACATCCAAGGCTACACAGAGAAACCCTGCCTCAAACAAAGCAAAACAACAGGCAAACAAACATACAAAAAAAGAGAATCCTCAAAATTCTCCACCTATGAGGTCTCTCAGACCCTGAGCCACCAACCAGGCAGCCTACAGTAGTTGGTCTGAAGCCTGTGTCTCCCACCTGCCACCAGTCCCTCACACATAAGAGCCGAGGACTGCCCGATCTGACCTCAGTGAGTGAAGAGGCACCTAACCCTTGAGAGACTTAAGGCCCCAGGGAGTGGGGAGGCCTGGCAGGATGGGTGGGGGGAGGAATGGGATAAGAAATTGTTGCTGTCAGAGTCCGACCAGGAGGGGGATAACGACTGGACTATAAAGAAAGATTAAAGATAACTAAGGAAAATTCTCAACCAAGGATCTCAACCCTTTGGGGGTCAATCCACCCTTTCACAGGGGTCACCCAAGACCATCCAAAAACACAGATATTTACATTAGGATTCATAACAGTAGCCAAATTATAGTTATGAAGTAGCAACAAAAGTAATTTTATCCTTGGGGGTCACTACAACACGGGTAACTATAACTGTAAACATGACAGGTAAGAAGAACTCTTGAAGAGAGGTGTCTTCTACTTCTCTATTCCCTGCCATTATAGTCTCAGGGATGGAGGTCACCTAAGATCATTCAGCCTCTGTCCCACTCAGAGGCTGAAGGTGGAGGCCCCAAAACACCATCTGGCTTCCTCATTCCAACCCTGGGCTTCAAGGCTGGGGATGTGAACGATACATTTGCTAAACTTGTGAATTCTGGACCCGGGATTTATGGCCTTGCTTTCAAGTAAGCACAGGGTTGTAGAAGCAGATTGCTCTCGTGCCAGGTATCTATAGTGTCCACTATACAGGGAGTCAGTGTGACTGTCTTGCCTGGTTCTTCTATTCCAAGCTGAGAATAGCCTCTGATTCTCAGATACAGGGATAGTGAACTATTTGGGATAATTCTCACGGCCACTGGTGAGCCAGTTTTGAATTGGATTTGGCCTTCATCAGACCAGTTACCAGCTTCTCCAACTGCATTATTGCCTGGTTATTTTAGAGCCAAGATGGTTAGCCTTCACATTCACTTCACACAACATACAGACACAGACACACACCACATGTATGCATACAGGAAAGGTATTGAGTCAGATGATACCTGAGGTCATGACCTAGGAAGTTTGAGGCAGGGATGTCTTCTCCATCAGTCAGGAACTTTTCTTAAAGTTGCCTCTTTCACAGAGAGTATTAGCGAAAGGCATTGCTCTGGTTTCTAAATATCCCATCTCACACACTACCTTACTTTGTATCACTTCTCACTTCAGCTCTTTCTTGTTTATACCATGTTGCAGTTAAATCCCAAATCTGACAGGTTTAGATTCATTTAGAAACATTTAGAGCCTTTTCTTTTTCTTTGTCGTGGTCGGAAAACGCTAATTTGTAACTTCATCAATTATCTCCTGGAGTTCAACAACACCTTGCACATCCTTCTTGTAACTGAAATGAAGTCGTTAAAATGCATTGTGCAAGTCTATGTATGCCTTGCACTGATCGCAGTTTCCTCTCTTGGGGTGAATCGAAGTCCTGGAGCGAATCCTTAAACCTCCTGGAAGGACTAGTGAAAGTCTGTCTTCCAGAAGAAAGGAGATAAAATTTCCCCCAGATATCTCTGGATGATTCTGTATGAAGAAAACCATTGCTTTTAAATCAATTAAGTGCTTTAGGAATAGGAAAGGAGCCGTCGTTTTGACATTTTTTAAATGTTTGACAGCTCCATTATCTCAAGACCTGGGGCCCACCTCCCAATCCCCATTTCACCTCTTTTGGGAAAGATATGAGTTTGAAACACCATAGCTTTCTCTCCTTCCTGAACTAAATACACTTTTCTTAAATTTTGAAGTCTCAAAACCACTAGCAAACCATCTTCCTTCCCATTCTCAGCAAATTTTCAGCGCCTAACCAGAGACCTACTTGAGATGTGTTATTAATAATAGTTACTATTTAATAACGAAAGGGAAAATTCCGGGGTGACCGCGCGTCTCCGAAGCGCGCTTCCGTCCCCCTCGCCCCGGCTCACTGTGGCCCTGCCAGGCCGCCGTAGCCGGCCTCGCGCATTCCCAGCGTGGCGAAGAGCTGCTGTCGGCGGGACTTCCGTGTTGGCGGGATTCTGAACGCTGCCATGGCTCAGACCGTGCAGAACGTTACATTGTCCCTCACTCTGCCCATCACGTGCCACATTTGCTTGGGGAAGGTAATGGGTACGGCTAGGAGACGGGGTTGAGGACCAATTGCCCGCGGGAGCGGAGCGAGGCCCGGTGCTGGGCGGGGATGGGGCGTGAGGCGCCGGGTGCCAGGGAAGGCTGACCTGCGAGCTCCTCCGCGGCGGGAGGCCGGTCCTGGAGGGCGTGGGGGCGACCGGGATCGGTGGGCTCCTCTGGCGCCTCTGCCCCGGGGCTGGGCGGCCTGCGGCGGCTTCAGCCGGCCTGCGAAGAGCGGTCAGTGTGTGGGCGCCGCAGCCTCCATCCTCTGCAGCCGGTGCGGCGTGCAGCGCCTGAGGCGGGTTCCCAGGAGCCTTGTCCGAGTTCCCTGGTCTCCTGAACCCCCCAGTGTGGTTGTTCGGGGACTAGGGGGACCACGATCCATTTTTAAAGTCCTTCCCTTTTCTCATCCTCGACTGGAGGATGGCTTTTGCCATGTGTTCCGATTTGAAAAGTCAGTGATGGGGATACTTGCCCCCTCTCCCTTCTTGCTGTTTAGAATGAGAAAGCGTGGTCTTAACTCGGAGGTAGGATCGGTCACTAGAGGCAAGAGGTGCTCATGGGTTTGTGAAACTACGTGGAGAAAGTAGTTTGGTATCAGAAGCGGAGTTTTGAATGTTCTCACGCATTCATTTTCCCCTTTCATTTCCGTTTGTGCCTCCGATTTAAAAAAAAAAAAAAAAAAAAGAGCGTGCCTTTACCGCGTGGTTCAAGAACGGAAAAGAACTGATGCAAGTCTTTCCCACCCGGGATTGCTTTTTGTATGGAGTGTGTCCGAGAATGTAGGCTGCAATTTACAGCCCAAGGCTTATCAGACGGGGGTGGGGGGGGGGCGCCAGCCAATGAGATCCCGGATTTTAGATGTTGGAGGTTCAGCATAGATTTCCCCATTCAATAAATAAAAGCAAGTTAGGATTGGAAGCAACTTCTAGCCTTACAGCGACAGCGACAGCGTCAGAGTGAAAGGCCAGTGAAATAGCACTGTACTGTGACAAAGAATGACTTGCTTGATCTCCATGGCAGGCAGAAGAACAGCTTCCACAGAAGCACTACTTGAGCTGGGCTGTTGGTGGATCCGATCTAGATTTTCTTTCACACTCATAGATTCCATTAGTGCCGTCTCTAAACATACTTTTAAAAAAATGACTCCTAGCTTATTGTTTATTAACCTTGCTCCAGGATAGAATTTTTTTTTAAATTGAATACAGTTCAGGCTTTCTCAATTATAATCTGTAATTGTTTCCTTGCTTCTCGGTTTCCACAGCTGAAAATGTGTTTAATTTTATCACCCCCCATTACCTTGTTAGAAGGATCTGTGTGGTCCTCAGTGGGGTGGAGATAGATTTTTGATTCCCCAGCAACATTTGGGAATGTGTAGGGAGTTTCTTTGATTGCTCTCCAGGGGTAAGCCAAGAGCATCTGATTGGTGGATTCCAGAGCTGCTGCTAGTTAAATCTCCTACCATATACAGCCCAAAATTCTTCAGTTCTGAAAACCCCATGAAGAGCCACCACCGTAACCAGTATATAATCCCTATTGGTGAGCCAAGCTAGCAGTGCTTCAAGTGCGGTGAAGCAGAACTTTAAACACAACTCCTCTCAAGTACATTTGCAGTTTGAAGAAGAGGGTTTGGTCATACAAGAGATAAAATGACATAATAGGAAAACTGAAGCCGAGTGTGCTGGCACAAGCCTTTAATCCCAGACTCAGAAGGCAGAGATGAGCAGGTCCCTGAGTTCAATGCCAGCCTGGTCTGCAGAGCTAGTTCCAGGACAGCCAGGGCTACACAAAAGTCCCCTGTGTTAAAAGGGATGGAAAGAAAGAGACTGTAGAGTTGATCTTTGTACCAAAGACCGCTCGTCCTCTGCATTCAGTGTGAAGAGCGCAGTGCTCTTTGCTTGTTGTTCTCTTCCTCCTCCTCAGCATCTTGGAAACATTATCTTATGGTGCCTCATACTTCAACATGCATCCCTGAGGAGTCTGCTGTGTAAAATGGCACTTAACTTTGCTGTTGTGATCCTGCCTTTTTAGTTTTTAAGAGAACCGTCTTATTGCTAGAGATCTCATTTGAGAGAAATTTCATCGTAAAGACTAATAATCTCTGCAAATTATGATTATTTTTTGTCTTAGAACTTTAAATCCTCTGCATGTTCGGGTATTTGATATGGTGGAATCTGGGTAAAGGAGCATGGGTAGACGAGAACTGAAGGAGTACTGAATTCGATGTATTTTACTACCTTGAGTATAGTCAAATAAAAGGACTTTTTAAGAGAGAAGGGGAGGCCATGGGGTGGGGTTGTTGTTTTTTTTAATATAAAGATTTATTTATCCTATGTGAGAACACTGTCGCACTCTCTTCAGACACACCAGAGGAAGCCATTGGATCCCATTACAGATGGTTATGAGCCACCATGTGGTTGAGGGGATTTGAACTCAGGATTTCTGGAAAGGTAGTCAGTGCTCTTAACTGCTGAGCCATCTCTCCAGTCCAATCGAACTTACTTTTAAGTTAGTGTTTATATTAGTTACTTTTTGTTGCTGTTTGACTGGCAGAGAGGAGGAGGAGGAGGAGGAGGAGGAGGAGGAGGAGGAGGAGGAGGAGGAGGAGAGAGAGAGAGAGAGAGAGAGAGAGAGAGAGAGAGAGAGAGAGACTATGTTGCTTTATGGTTCTAGAAGGAAAGTTCATAATGGTGGAAAAGGCGTGATAGCAGAGACTGCAGCGAAGGCAGAGAGAGAAAGTGAACTGGAGGTGAGGTGAGACATTCTCAAAGCCTCCTGGTGATGTACCTCCTCCAGTAAGGCTGCCTTCTTAAAGTTTTCTTCATCTTCCCAGTATACTGTGGCTATCCTGGTCCAAGTAGCCACATACCCAAGTTTATGGGGACATTTCTCATTCAAACCACATTCCGCTCCTTGTTTTCAATAGACTCATGGCCGTGCCTGGACACAAATGAGTTTACAGCAACTTTTAAAGTCCTAATGGCCTTTTGCTATCTCAATAGTGTTTCAAAAATATATCTAAAGTCTCTTCTGAGACTCAAGGTAATCTCTTAACTATGTAGTCTCTTTACAGACTCCTCTGTAAAATAATATTTAAAAAAAATACATGTTTCCAATGTAAGGTGAAATAGACTATACATTCCCATCTCAAAAGAGAGGAATGGGGCATAGTGAGGAAACACTGGACCAACACCCAGCAGTACACAAAGTCTTGTAGCTCTGTGTACAGTGTCTGAGAGTTTAGTACCAAGGGGCTTAGATGGCTCCCCTCTCCAGCTTTGCTGCCTGCAACATAAATCTCTCTTGGGCTGGTTCCTGTTGCAGCTCTCCTTGTCAGATGTCTTGTGGTTTGGATATCTTCAATATCGTGGGTTCTTCCTACACAATGATCTCTCAGCCTTTAGCCCTCTCAGCTTCCCTACTGTGTGTTGTCTGGCCTCAGTGTTCACGGAAACCATAGAGGAAGAGCTCCCTTACTCTTACATCTCTCTGTGCCTCCAGAGGCAGTAAGTACCACATAGAAGATACCACCGAGTTTGGCTGCCAACTTGGGATAGATGTTCAACCCCCTTAACCACATTAGCAGCAGCTTTTGTCTGTTGAAGCAGTTGCTTTCTAGGAGCAAGCCACCCCTTAGGCTTTCTCCCTTTTTATGTTGGAAGCCTAGCTAGTGGAGTCCTGCCTTCAGAGCTCTGTTCTTACTGTTCAGTGCAGAGTGGGAGGCAACTTCTTACTGATACTTTAACAGTTGCTGCCTCATTTTCAGCACAAGCCTTGGCTGTAACTTTTCCCTGTAAACTATCCGTTTTTAGAATTTCTTTGTGCCCACGTGTTCTTTTTATTGTAAAATTATGAATTATTAGTAATAACTATACCATAGACCTACTATTATGCCATCTTGAAATTTCCTCTGCCAAGGAGATCTCCTTTTTATTTAACTCTAGGCAAGTTCTTAGGGCATAGGAAGAAGGCAGGTCTAGTTTTGTCAGAACATCACAGTGATGCTCTCTAGTCTAGCTTCTGATAGTGGCCTTGTTCTCTGAAATCTCTCGAGCCAGCCCTCCACAGTCCACATTACCCTTGTCAGTGATGTCTTCTAGCCTTAGGAAGGTCTTTTAATGTCTGCTTATAGACACCCCATGTCTCCTGGTACCAATTTGTGTATTAGCTACTTTTTGCTGCTGTGCTAAAACACCATGACCAAAAGTGACCATGGGATGGACAAGTTTATTTTGGCTTATGGTTCTAGAGGGAGAGACCATCGTGGCAGCAGATGGCCAGATCAGGAAGCTGAGAGATCCCATACTCAACCATAAACAGGAAGCAAAGAGTCAGCCTCCAGTCATATTTCCTTTAGCGAGGCTCTACTTCTTAAAAGGTTCCATAATTTCTAACACAAAAGTTCCCCAAACACAGTGCCAGTAACCAGGGACAAAGTGTTTAATTATGTGAACCTACAAACCTTTCAAACCACCATAATATCCAAAGTAATAGATTTCGTATGTATTTCTTCATTTCCCACTGACTCTCTTCTCCCCACATAGTCCCTCCTGCTTTTGTGCCATGTGTGTATTCTATAAGCTCCCCTCCCTATTAAGGTCTTTCCCCCACTTTTCTTTGTCTCCTTTCTATTTTTATTACCTATACAGACATAAATTTGTCTAGATTACACATATGAAAGAACACAATTGGTATTTGATTCTTGCTTCTTTCTCCTAGCAAAATGATGTCCAGTTCCATCTATTTTGCTGCAAGATGCGACTTCATTTTTTTTTTAATTATAGCTGAGTAAGATGCTGTTTTGTATAAGTATCCTCTTTATCCATTTTCTTGTTAATGGACATCTGAGTTGGTCCCATACCTTAGCCATTATGAATATTGCAGCAGTGAATATGGAAGTGCAGGTATCTCTGTAGTGTGTACTTAGACTCCTGCTATGTACACCGGTGGTCTATCTGAATCGCAGGTATCTCTGTAGTGTGTACTTAGAATCCTGCTATGTACACCGGTGGTCTATCTGAATCGCAGGTATCTCTGTAGTGTGTACTTAGAATCCTGCTATGTACACCGGTGGTCTATCTGAATCACAGGTATCTCTGTAGTGTGTACTTAGAATCCTGCTGTGTACACCGGTGGTCTATCTGAATCACAGGTATCTCTGTAGTGTGTACTTAGACTCCTGCTGTGTACACCGATGGTCTATCTGAATCACAGGTATCTCTGTAGTGTGTACTTAGACTCCTGCTGTGTACACCGGTGGTCTATCTGAATCACAGGTATCTCTGTAGTGTGTACTTAGAATCCTGCTATGTACACCAGTGGTCTATCTGAATCACAGGTATCTCTGTAGTGTGTACTTAGACTCCTGCTATGTACACCGGTGGTCTATCTGAATCACAGGTAGGTCTCGTTTTTAGTTTTAAGAACTATCGTGTCAGTTCATTGGCCCATTGACTGATTGGATGAGTTGGCTTTTTTGCTGTGTAGTTTTCCCAATTCTTTATGTATTCTGGCTCTTAAAGCCTGGTCTGATGATAATTAGCAAAGATATTTTTCCTGTCTGTAACATCTCTTCACTCTTCACTCTCTGATTCTTTCCTTTGCTGTTCAGACTTATTTGCATTTGTGCCTATTTTTAAATATATTTCTTATATTTTTCTCCAGCATTTTCAAATTCTCATGTCCCTGATTGACTTTGAATTGATGTTGTTTACTAGAGTAGAGCATGGGTTTAGTATGATTCATCTACATGTGGATATCCAGTTTTCCCAGCACCAGGGGTGCTTTTGACACCATTGTTGAGATTAGATGGCTGATTAGAAGATGTGGCCTTGTCAGTGGGGGTGAACTTGGAAGTTTCAAAATCCCTTGTGTTCTTCACCATGATGTTTGTGGAGTAACCCTCTGAAACTCTAAGGAAGCCCTCAATTACATACTTTCGGTTGCCTTGGTTGTGGTGTTTCATCTGAGCGATAATATAGTAGTAACTTTTATAGTAACAGAAGTAGTAGTAGTAGTAGTAGTAGAGTAAGAACATGCGTTTTTAATCATTAAAATTATGTTGTCCTAGAGAATAATTACAAATAAGGTTATGTCACACATTAAGAAAGTAAAAGAAAATTAGGTGGGTACAACTGTCTGGGTCCTCTATTCTATGCCAGTGGTTTCCCTGTGTGTTTGTGCCAGTACCATATAGTTATTGTTACTATGGCTCTGTAGTCCAATTTGAAACGTCAGATATTATGATACTCTGTTCTTTCTGTTTAGGATTGCTTAAGTACTGAAGGTCTTTTGTGGTTTCAAGTGAATTTTAAGATTTAAAATTATGAGAACATTTGTGAGGGCTGTAGATAGGTGTGGCCTGATGCCCAGGGAGTCCAGAAGAAGGTATTAAATCCCCCCGAGGTGGAGTTAGAGCTGTGAGCTACTTGATGTGGGTGTTAGAAACTGAACCATGATCCTTTGCAAGATCTCTGTTTGCTCAACTGCTGAACCATCTCTGTAGCTCCAGAGTGTTAATTCTTAGTTCTGTGAAAAATGTTGATGTTGATATTTTGATGGGGATTGCATTGGATTTTTAGATTCCTTTCTATAATTTAGCCATTTTCAATGTTTTTCCTGACCATTAACATGGGCGATCCCATCATCTAGTAACTTGTGCAATTTATTTCATTTGTGTCTTCAAGTTCTTACTGTGACCTTTCACCTTCATGGTTAGATTTACCCTGAAGTATTTTCTTTTTGAAGCTACTGTGAAGAAGAGGATTTCTCCTGATTTCTTTCCAGTCAGAGTTCATTGTTAGTATACAGGAGTGCTACTGATTAGCAGGTGTTGATTTTTCGTCCTATTGCTGAGATGAGGCTGTTTATCAGAGCTAAGAATCTTCTGGTGGAGTCTATAAGGTCTTTTAAATCTGGGACCACATGATGTGCACACAGGGATGCTCTGAGCTGTGCTCTTCTTGAGGATCATCTCACTGCTCTAGCTGAGGCCTGTAAGCAGTATAGTAAGAGAGGACAGAGTGAGCACTTTTGTCTCCTTTGTGATTTTGGAGGAAATGTTTTCAGCTTTTCCTCAAATGTATTGCCTATAAATCTATGAATAGGCTTTTTTTTTAAGATTTATTTATTTTTCATATACAAGTACACTGTAGCTGTCTTCAGATACACCAGAAGAGGGCATCAGATCCCATTACAGATGGTTGTGAGCCACCATGTGGTTGCTGGGAATTGAACTCAGGACCTCTGGAAGAGCAGTCGGGGCTCTTAATCACTGAGCTGTCTCTCCAGCCCTATGAATAGGTTTATGATCTTGAAATATGTTTTTTTTTTATTCCTAGTTTGTCACTTTTATTGTGAAAGGATAGTGAACTTTGTCAAGGTTTTTTTTCATGGTTTTTTTTTTTTTTGATGTTATGTGTTTTTTTTTTTTAATCTTTAACTTAATTTCTTATTTATTGTATATATTGATCCAGCTTTGCCTCCCTAAGCTGAAATCAACTTGGTCATGATATATGATCTTCTTAATGTGTTTTTAGATTTTTTTCTAAATTTATATGTATGGATGTTTTGCTTGTTGTGTGCACCGTGTGTATAGCCGTGCCTACAGAGGTCTGGTTCTCTGGAACTGGACTTACAGACACATGTGATCCATCAAACTTCTATGGCTGTGGCCCTTTAATACAGTTCCTTGTGTTGTGGTGATCCCCAACTGTAAAATAATCTTTTGCTACTTTATAATTTGAAATTTGCTTTTGTAATTTTCTAATTTGGCTAAGAGGTTGTCTTAGAGGTGGTTCTCAAGAACCACCTTTTGTCTGATTTCACTTATTGTTCTTTAGTCTCCATTTCATTCATTTTTGCCATAGTCTTTATTATTTCTGGTTGCCTTGTTCTTAATTTTATGGTTCAATGTACATCATTATGTTATTTACTTAAGATCTCTTTTCCAGTGTGAGCACTCATTGCTGTAAACTTTGGTCTTAGGAAGTTTTATCATTGATTATATAACAAAAGTTCTGGGAAGTTGTGTTTTTAATTTTAATTTGCTTCCATAAAATTTTAAATATCCACACTTACTCCTTAGTGACCAACTGGTTATCAAAAATGTGTATTTCAGTCTCCCAAGTATTTGTGTAGTTTTAGCTTCTGTTGTCTATGATGTCTAGTTTTATTTCACTCTTAGCTGACGAAATTCAAAAGATCATTTCTATAGTTTCGCATTTAAATTTTTCTCTGTGATCTAGAATGTCTTGTATTTTAATGGTGGTTACATGAGCTAAGAAGACTATGTATTCTGTTTCTATTGGATGAAATATTCTTAGGTATTCATTCTACTTGGTTGATGACTTAGTGTAACTCTCTGAAGCATTTGTTCAATACAATCTGCATATATATGTATATGTGTATATATATGTACACACATGCGCGCGCGCGCACTATATCTTCTTGACTGGTTATTCCCTTTTGCTGTGCAGCACTTTCTTCCCACTGAGGATACTCCCTCAGTTAGTAGCTCCCAGCCCGGGCTCTCCTGTTTGCCTTTCCCTGTTGTAGATTCGGAAAGCTCTGCTGCTCCAGCCAAGAACCAAGCGTCCACATCCTTCCAGCTCCCCTCCCATTGCATTTGGGATGCACCTTTCAGATTGAACCTCGATGCCCCAGAGAAGGACTTATAACCTGGGGCGTTTGGGGGAAGTGGGAGAACCTGCCCACCTGATGGCCTATGAAGCTAAGTGGGCCTGCCTGCCACGCTTAGCTCTCTTTACCACAGCTGACGGTTTCTTTCCTCTGGGGCTCTTAGCTTGCTGGGGCTTCCCATGGTGAAGCTGCATTTTCCATGCATTGCCCATCTTTTTCTTAGCACCCTGTGCCATTATATCACCAGTTTGTACACTTCTGAAGCTCCTCTTTTGCATTGGGATAGTCTATTCTTGCACTGATTTTTCTCCTTAATACCTTCTTATTCGGAGGGTCTCAAAGCTAACATCACACTGCCCTCTGCAAAGCATCACCTGATAAGCAGTCTGCCCAGGGAAGTGGACTGGTTAGCTTCTAAACCTCCTACACAGAGACAATAATAGCAGGTTCCAACACCACAAATGATTCTGCATTGTTGATGGCCCCAAGCAGCCAGAGGAAGTGGTCTACCTGCAGTTGTTTTTATGTATCATTTAGGTACAATGAGTAGAAAGGTAAAACTTTTTCCTTACTGTTTGACCATAGATCTTCTGCTTAAGAAGACAGGTTTGGCAGCATTATCTCACTTTTTAATTTGCCATATCAAAATTTACTTTTATTAATCCTACCATCTTTCAAAGCAATGTACCAGGTGCTGTAATTAGATACAAAGACTAAGTCTAATGGGGAAAGTGAAAATAATGAATTTTCTAAGCAAGATACAAAATGAGCATTAAAAGGAAAAAGAGTATGTAGTTGGCAAAGATGTAGCCCTTCCTGCACTGTGAATGTTATATGCAGCAGCTATTCATTTTACTTCCTACTTCTGGCAAACATGGAACATCCTAAGAGGCATTCATGGTAGAGGAACCTGCTCTTCGGCTAGGAGGCTAAGAGTAGGAAGGGAAGGCGGGTCCCAGTAACCACCAAGGGCACACCACAAGTGACTTCTTAGGGTCCACAGGGGAGGATAAAGCCTTCAGCATTCGGACCTTTGGGGAATACTCAGGATCCAAACTGTAACTTTGTATCCCTTGCCTCAATCATCTCACCAGCATCTTCTGAGCTGCCTCCTACCGAGAAACTTCTTTGTTTTGATTCCTCTGACAGCCACCCTGTCCTCCTTCCTGATACAACAGGCCCTGTTCTCAGCTTCCTTTTCTAGATGCCCCTTTTGTACTTTCTAAGTGCTCTTTTCCTCTAACCATTTTGCCTGTCCCGGGAATCTGTTCTAGTCCTGTGTTTTAAGATGCTGTTGTCTTTTATGCCAGTGAAGCTCAAATCCTCCTAATGCTAGGCTTACACTTCAATGATGTAAGAAACATCCCATGACCAAAACATTACTTGTATTTTCACCACATATAAAACTTGTTTCTCCTGACATTGACACTTTAGTAAATAATATGCCAACCAGTGTCTGTTTGATGTAAACCAACCTCTAGATTGGGGCTCTCTTTAACCTTTTGTGCATAACCAAACACAGAAAATTCTTACTGCTTTTAATTGTTTCACGGGTTGCATTTATATCGTTTCTTATAAAGTGAGGCATCTTGATCCCATTATATAATGTTAAGGTTTTCTGTCTTCAATATTGACTTCTATAGAGGCATGGCAGGCATGGTTCTGGAGGAGTGATTGAGAACTACCTTCTGATCCAGACAGACAGAGACAGACTAGGCCTGGCTTGACACCCCAAAGTCCAGTGGCATACCTCTTCCAACAAAGCCACACCTCCAAATCCCTTTAGACAGTTTCACTCCCTGGTAACAAAGAATTAAAATATATGAGCCTCTGGGGGCCATTCTTCTTCACAGCACCAGGAAAATCACTAGTGTCCAAGGAAATAACTTTTCACTACTGGAAGAAGGGACTATAGAATAAATAAGCTAATGTCTTCCTGGTATGTGGAAGCGTAGTGCTCTTAGTACATTTTATGAACAGAAGATAAAATTAGAACATCCATAAACACAGTAGACCTGAATTTCCAGTCATGTAAAGAGAAGAGAGAAAGGGGGTAGGGGAGAAAGAAAAGAAGTTATATGGTAAAGTAGGAGACAAGAAACTAGGGAGAGGGCCAGATTTGGTCTTTCATTATCAGCCAGCTCATGTGGAAACTACTAAGTTCTTACAAAGACTCGTCTCACTCACTACCTGCTTCTCCCAACACAGGTCCTAATACCCCAATTTCATTATATTGTGAATTAAGTGATGACCACGCACACTGAAATCAGAGCAGTTGTGTGTAATGCTTCTTAGGTTGGTGCTTCATGATGTAGGGGGATGCACTGAAGAATTCAGGCATCAGACGGGATCAGTAATGATCCTGCCATCCTAAACAGAAATAGGCTAAAAAGAAATCGTCCCAGACTCAGTGAATAGAAAGCATTTTCTATCTTGATTATAAATGTTAAATACATAGTAAGCACGTCAGGTCAAGGTTGCATTCTCCATGACCAGCTCTGTCTGCAAGCTTCTCTGGTATAGAGAAACAGTGTCATCAGGAGAAGCATCTTTTTTAATCCTAAGTGTTCCCTTCTCATACACACACACACACACACACACACACACACACACACACACACACACACACATTGGGAATCCAGTTATTACAGTTGTCTTCTACTAAAAGTGATGTTTCCTTTTTCAAAGGTACGTCAGCCTGTTGTGTGCACCAACAACCATGTGTTTTGTTCCATTTGTATCGACCTGTGGTTGAAGAACAACAGCCAATGTCCAGCCTGCAGAGTCCCCATCACTACTGAAAACCCATGCAAAGAGATTATTGGTATGCAACTATTTTATATGTGCATAAGAATAGATTTAAGATAGGTTTGGGAGAAGGCTGATAGAAATTCTCATTTTTACAGATCAATATTATATCATATTGGGTTTATTAGTGATTGTATATAGTGAGTTCATTTATACATATATATGTGAATATGTGAATATATGAAAGAGAGAGCGTATCTAGTGCAGTAGACTGTGAAGGCTTCTGAAATAACCCTTAGGTAACATGCAGCTTATATTAGAGACTGCATGAGAACAGAAATATTAATGGTTTAAAGTCCCAGAAGCTGAGGAGGGGAGAGGGAAAGTAGAAGCTCAGGGGGTGTAGGAAAGAAGATGAGGGACTCTGAGAGCCACTTGGTGAAGTGGGTGACCTTTAGGTTTTGAGTGTACGAGTGGTGTACCCCAATGTATACTCCATGAATGCTGCTTGGGGGGTGGTGTGTGGGCTGTGCTGTAAGGGAGACACAAAATTGGGATAGTCAGATTGGAGAGTCAGGTCCAGTGAAGGACAATGTGAAGCTACTTAAGGTTTTAAAAAGGAGCTTAGTGCCATGTTAGGATAGATGAGAGGAGCTTGAAACAAGAGCTAGAAACAGCACAGTCAGAGAGACTCTGGGTGTTTTCTTTATACTTCAGGAGCTACCATTTTGTTGTTCTTTAGCAAATATTAAAAGTGAGTTTAATTAGCTGTAGATACACAACATTTTTCAATAAAATCATAGTTTTGGTTCTGAGTGTAGCATTTAATGGCTGAGCCATCTCTCCAGCCCATCTTACAGAAATTTTAAGAATGAGTTGTAGTAATTTAAAAATAGGGGAGATTTTCTTAAATAACTGTTTGTGATGAAAATAGAAAGATACATGACCAAGAGCAAGAGCAAAGGACTGAGCAGGGCTTTGGGATCAAAGTTGGCTCCAAAGCTTCTGTCAGGCCACAGTGGTGAAGTCGGGCAGGAGGCTCGTTCTCTGCTATGTTGCTGCCAATGGGGCTAAACTCTCTCCGTGCAGATCTACTTAAGGAGTCAGGCCTTTGTGTAAAATTGACGATTAAGTGACTTAGTGTTTTCTCTTGGCCTTTCACCACAGCTCTTCCTGCTCCATTCATTTCTATCTAAATAATATTAATGAACTCTGAAGTAACCATCTCTGATGTAGTCCATCATCCTTGTATTTGCAAAGTCCATCCTGAAAAAGAATAGCTTTAAAGCCATTGGTTTATTTTGGTGGTTTGGGTTTTTTGTTTTTTGTTTTGTTTGTTTTTTTGGTTTTTTTGGTTTGTTTTATTTTGGTTTGTTTGTTTGTTTGTTTGCTATAATCCTGCTAACTACAAAGGCAGTAAGCCCAGGATTAGTTCAGAACTCTCTGAAATAATTCATATTGAATGTGTTTCTTACAAGTCAGGGTACAAAGCTAATGCTGAGAGTCAGTCCATTGTAACTGGTCATCAAAACCTGTGACAGTTGTGTCACCAGTACCCAGACTTGTTCTTGTTTTAATTTCCTGGTTGGTGTGTGTGTGTGTACACACACACACCAATCTTGTATAGTCTGTTTAAATATAAATATAGTGATTGGCTTTCTTGTTTAACAGTTGTTTTTAGGTTTGCTATATTCAAGATTGGTAACTTAGCCCTACGTAGCCCTTTCTTCCATTGACTTTGCTATGCTGTGATGCAAGTGCAATATGTTTTCCTGAAGGTATTTCTTAGACTGCTGGCTAATGGAGTCTCCTCAGGGTTAAGGAAGGGAAAGGCCCAAATGACCCCAAAGTCCCTGTCTTTTGCACTCAATCAGGAATCTTTCTTTCCATTTCTATCACAGACAGACAATTCCCCCTAATTTTAGATCACTACAACTACTTATGAAGTTTTCTGAAACATATTGTCCACCTATGGCTACTTACAGACTCCTGTTTAATGTTTACTAAGGAAAAACAGAAGTGTAGCCCCTGAAGTAAAAGCAGAACACCCCGAGTCTGAATGTGCTGCTTCCGCTCCTGTTTGAAACTCCTCTCACGGCCTAATTTGGCATTAATGTTTTTAAACCTTAATTGGCTCCACATTATCTTTAACTGGACCAGCGCTCCAACCTCACTCGTGTAAACTTTATTTCTGGGGTTATCGGGGAAGCTTTGTAACACAGTATGAGAAAAGAAAAGGGCTGATGTCCATTGTGCCCAAACAAAGCCACAGTGAGATTTTCCTGTGCAGGAGGAACCAGTGAGAGCGAGCCCATGCTGAGCCACACTGTGAGGAGGCACCTGCGCAGGACCCGGCTGGAGTTGCTCCACAGGGAGTATGAGGTGAGTGTGCCCGCGCCGCCTTGCTCGCGGTCCCCTCAGGAGCTGGAGGTAGGGCTGCTCTAAGTGTCTGCACAGCGAGAGCCAAGAACTAGGAAACTGTGTGGGTCCCCTCAGGTCCTTTCTTGGGGGACTGGGTTGGCATCAGGGATTGTTTGGTTTTTGAAGGCCTTGTGATTCTCCTGCCTCTGCTCTCTAAGTGCTCAGATTACACACGTTCACCACCATGCCCGGTCTGAAGCCTGCAGTGCCAGTCTACACAGATTTGATTAATTCTCCCTTTTCTCTTTTAAATAGAGGAATGATTTTATTTAAGTAAAGAATGAGAGACTAGGATTTCAGAGAAAAGAAAGGAATGGAAAACTTTTTTCTTTCTTTTCTTTAGAATTAATTTTTAATTTATGCTTCTTGTCTTTGCGTATGTTTTGTTTGCATGTGTGCCTATGCACCAGTTGAGTACCAGGTGCTCAAGGCCAGGAGAGGGGGTTGTGTCCCCTGGAACTGGAGTTACAGCTTGTTGTGAGCTACCTCAGTTGCCTCAGACAGCTTTTTTTTCTGCTGGAGTATAAGTGATGGAGTAAATGTTCTTCCCTGCATGTGCTTTCCACAGTGACGAGTGTGTAAATGCATGCGTGTTTATTCACCACTGTATCAGTTTAAAGAGCACAGCTGCTTATGCTGGGTGGAGTGGCACACACCCTCAACTCCAGTGCTTGGGAGGAAGGCGCAGGCAGGTCTCTGGGAATCCCAGGTCTACCTACTGAGTTCAAGGACAGACAGGACTACAGAGAACACGGCGCTCTAGTTGTACGCCCCCTTTAATGGCACAATGGCAGCTGCATTTCAGCAGGAGATGGGGCGGGCATTCAGACAAGCCCTGACATTTGGAGTAACTTAGATTTTATTTTCTGATAGACTCTTTAAGTCTCAGATTAAGGTGCTGTGTTCATTATAGATGCATAAATGGTATTACACAGAAGAATCTATCCCAAATATTTGCAATTGCATTCAAGAACAGCAGCTCCAGAGTAGAATAGCAGATTTTGGAATAGCTCTGACTAGTGGTTGAAGACCCACTGTTGGTATTAATCTGGGATGAAAAGAGGAAGGATTTTATTTCTACTTCAGATATAGAAGCAAAAAGAAAAATATCAAACAAAATTCTGATTGACTCTTTTGACCAACACTTTAAAATTTCTCTCTATAAAGTAATTAACATGCTTGAAATGTTCCTTATGAATTGGAATCTACTTTTTATTGAAATTCATGTTTTTTCATAGTTTCTTTATGAAACCTTACACAAAATTAAAGGATTGTAACTTTTTTTTTTAAACCAGAGCTGTCTGTGAATTAAAATGTAAGCATTTTAAGTAAGTGTTGTGCCAATGTTTGTGAGGGTCAACATACATTTTAAGAATCTAAATTGAGGGGGCTGGAGAGATGGCTCAGTAGTTAAGAGCCCCGACTGCTCTTCCAGAGGTCCTGAGTTCAATTCCCAGCAACCACATGGTGGCTCACAACCATCTGTAATGGGATCGGATGCCCTCTTCTGGTGTGTCTGAAGACAGCTACAGTGTACTTATATATAATAAATGAATAAATCTTTAAAAAAATCTAAATTGAACAAAACTTTTACTATATATAAATCCCCATGTATTTATAAAAATTTGAGTGTAATAGTCAAGAACAAATCGAGTCTGGCTTAGCATGTACAAGCCATTCATCTGTATCTGATTATTGACTTCTGCACTTTTTTAGGATGAAATAGATTGTTTGCAGAAAGAGGTAGAAGAACTTAAAAGTAAAAATCTCAGCTTGGAGTCACAGATCAAGACCATTCTGGATCCTTTAGCCTTGATGCAGGGCAGTCAAAACGAAGACAAACATCCAATGGCCGATAATCCAAGTAAAATTGACCCAGAATCAGTAGTAGAATGGAAGAAAAAACTCAGAACAGCCAATGAAATATATGAAAAAGTTAAAGATGATGTGGATAAGTTAAAAGAGGTAAGTTGTAGTCTGGGGAGGGGAATCAATTGTGATTATTTTTAGTTCTATAATATTTTAAGCACTTTCACAAGTATAAATAGCCGCCTGACTCACCATTAGCTAGTTTGCGAGAGCAGGACTGAGCCGTGGGTAATTATTGGTATGCAGCAGGAGGACGGATTCTCGTTAGCTGTCATTAGCGGCCAGGAAGCATCGGGTGGATGCATCTGTGACTATAACTGCAGATACAGTAGTTGCCTCCACACCAAAGTGGAGGAGCTGTGTCTGTCGAAAGGACAGGGAGCTCCCCTTCTCTGTGCTCTCTGCCTTATGTGCATTAACAATCATGATCCATTACTACTTAGCAAAGAAACACGTGTTTGCTTGAGTTTTGAGGCAAGTTCTTACTATATAGCCCAGGCTTGTCTGGACCTAGATATGGAGCCCAAGCTGGCCTCAAACTAGCCACCCTCCTGCCTCAGTGTTAGGATTACTGGTGTGGCCCACTGTACTCTGCTGACAAAAGGTTTTAACCAGATCTTTTCTAGCACTAGCACTGTCTTATTTTGAAAGCTGACTGAGTACATATTAAACATTTACTGACTACTGAGAAAACTGTGAGGACCTACTTTAGACCACTTACACAGAAGAGTCACGTGCTAGATGAGGCTGACTCGTTTTCCTGTTTGTCTACCCATCCCACAAGATAAAGAGAGCATTAGTTAGGGAAAAGAGTACTCTTAGGATTGCTTTAAATCTAGCAAGGAGGGAGATGCATGCTGTTAGTACTAGAGTAGTGGCAGGCATTGCTTTCTGGACAAAGACCAGCATTTGGCTTGACGTCAGGATTATCTGCCCTGCAGTACAGTAGTGCTAACTGCATACAGTTTTACGGCACTCATTTCTGCAGCTGCCCTTTTAACCTATCTGTATTGCCTTAAGATGCTATTCTTGTTCTGAATTACTGCAGCCTGAGCCATGAAGTCGTTAATGGACTCCATATGATATTTTACAGAAGAACCACTGAGTATTAGCTCTCATATCTGCCATGAGGTTAAGTAGGAAAGAAACATCCTCAACTCAGTGTAAACCATCTTCCATATACAGAACAAATGCTGTGTGGGTCATAAAAGGCCAGTATGAAAGTAAGAGGGAAACTGCTTTCAGGAACAACAACAACAAAAAGAAACTACGTACATACTTCACTGCATCTTTATGATGAAGTGTGTGGTTCGTTTGTGTATTGGCAGCCAGCCTCAGTGTAAGCCTGTTATCTTTGTTAAAAGGTAAGACAAACTAGAGGGACTCAAAGGAGCTGCGCTATTATCAACCTGTCGTTTCTCCTGTGGCGGCCATGCCTTTCCTTGAGCCACCAGCAAGTTGTGTGTGGTCTGCCGTAGATACCACAGTTTTGGCAGAGACACTGCTTATGAAGCTGTATGCAAGTCCACTCTGGCCTTCTAGTGTTACTATATAGAATATATGAAAAGAAGATTATGTAGAAATACAGTCATTTTACATCCAATAGTTACAGCCATGCTAAGACATCAGAATCCCTTGGAGTAGATTAGACAATAGACTATAAATGAATAGAAAAGCACGGTCTACAGAGACAAGATCAGATATGAATTACAGGTAATTATAATAAGTCAGATGCAGGAATACAAGCAACTCAGTGAAGTGCGACTTGGTGTGAACAAATCGGCTTCTGATGCTTCTTGGACTCAGGCGCGTTGGGAGCCATGAGCCATCATTACCAGTCAGGGCTAAGCATGCACAAGAATGAAAGTCTTGGATATTTCCAGGTGCTGTCAGCAGGCAAGACTCTACTTTCTGTAGCCATCATTTACTTCTAATAGTTAGAAGCTACCCAACCTATAATGAGAAATACTAAAAAGCGTGGGACGAGTGAGAGGCCTGAATACCTGTCTTGGAGACGTGGGGCAGGGAGGAAATCAAGTGGGTTCTAATTTAAGCTTGTTGTTATGATCAGAAACCATTCACTAAGTGCCTCCTGTTATGGTGCTGTGCCTGAAAGCGTAATTCACTGTACATATGAGGAAGTCAATGGCTTTCCTTGTATCTTCAGGGGGCAGTAATGGTGTCTGTCAGTCACTTAAGGAATTAACCCTCCACCATCCTGGTTTGTGTGCATCTGTGAAGGTGAACAAGTGCTCAGAGCCCACAGTGAACCTGTATGAGTCTAATTAACCAGCTCAAAAGTAACCTGGTCAGTTTAAGGAAAGGTATAGGCTGCAAGTGAGTGTTTTCCACACTCCTTGTCTTGTGACTGTTGAGGCACAATTGTATGTAAGTAGGAACCTAATACATTATGGAAGTTAACCAAAAGCACTGGTCAAAGTTTTTAAAACATGTACTTTTAAAACTTCTAGTTACTCTTTCTTTTTTCCTAGTAGTAATTCTACAACTCATTAACTGTAAACATAATGTTCTAGCTATTTTTCTTGCTGGGTAAGTTAGTTTAGTGATTAATATATAGAGTTTAACTTTTGTTAGTAATATACCAACATAGTAATAGGATTTTAAATAAAGGAGCTTTTAAGAAAATTTTAAAAACTGAGAGTATTACCTATTTCAGGCTGTACCTGTGATCCTGAGCTTCTAACTTCCCTCCCTTCTTTTTGTGACAGTTTTATATTCCAGGTGAGATCCTGAGTGTGTTCTAGTAATTTTTAGATACTATAAAAATCAAGGGAGAAAAAGCCATGCTGGAAGGATTTTTTTCTTACATATGTATGTCAAGGGACAATTGGTGGAACTAACCAACCAGAATATATTGCCTAAATTTTAAGTGTATCAGAATTTGGAAGACCGAGAATAAGAAAGATCTTCTAAAAGAACATCATTAGCTTACTCATGTTAGATTTATTACTACAGACATGTTTTTAACTAAGAGTTAACTCTTTAGCATTAGTTTGTAAATACTTGCTTATGGTATAATCTTGCCTTGTTTAGAGTATTCAGTTACAGTCAAATAGAAAAAAGAATCACATATATTTGCCATTAGCAGTTAGCTAGACTTTGATCTAGCTGACTAATAGAGCTTTATCTCCCTGGGCACAGGACTTAGACAGCCTGGGGAGTGTTGGTTTTAAATACCTGTGGCACTTGTAGTTTCACACTATGCACTGGTGATTTTACATTTCTGAGGGCTGTGTTTAATATTTGGTTTTCTGTTACTCCTATAAGAACACACACAGCTCATGTCATAATTTTTACAAGATACTTTTGTGTTAATTTGGCCTTGATTCTTTTTAATTTTTTTTCAGGCAAATAAAAAATTGAAGTTGGAAAATGGTGGCCTGCTGAGGGAGAATTTGCGGCTGAAGGCTGAAGTTGACAACAGATCTCCCCAAAAGTATGTATCTCACAGAGGGAGGCCATGGCTCGTCAGTGCCTCTAAACTGACTCTGGAGCGGACCCATTCGACCCTCCACTTAGGAAAACTGAATGTTTCTGAGCATCAAGTGCAAGTCTCAGATTCAGCTGGGGCTAACTGAGTAGCAAGGAGCTCATTCCTTGCTCTTTTCTGCCTCTCCTGTATAGAAATCCTGCTCTATGTTTCCTAAGACAAGTGCGTCTTCGCTTGGCTTTACGTAACTATTTAATAGAACCGATGAATACTGAGACAGCGCAGGGCCCCTGAGCTGTTGGGTAACATCTTGGTCGTGTGCTGTGTTCTATGCCTGGGACTGGAGGATGTAACCGGTTACCCCTGAGAAGTGAGAGGCTGGAGGCGCAGAGAGAGGTTCACTGGACTCAGTTGCCCAGGAGTGAGTGGTCAAGGAGCTTCGGACCTCAGGCTACTGCCCCAGACTCTGAGTGCTTAGCAACCGTAGGAAAAGCCTTGCCCCGAAATAGAATGAGGTTTTGTCACCAAATCTTGGGCTGATTATTTGAAACTGCAGTGAAGCGAATTCTTTTATGACATAGAGTCTTCACTCTGTTTCAGAAGATACAAAGTTGTAAGCTTTGACCTAGTTAGCATTTAATTTGTTTATCTAGGTAAGGAGGAGTTAGGAGTTAAGGGGTGAAGACAGAAAAGAGGGGAGAGCATCTTTGGAGCCTTCACCCCACTCCACCACCCAGAGGAAATAGGCAGATGAGGGACAGTATGGCTGTAAAGTGTGCAGTCTCTTTGAAGGCTGTGCATCAGAATGTCATCATTTCCTCACGGCTGACCCGTAGACACTGTTCCATTGTAAGACGACAAAAGCAAATCATGAAGTGTAGACAACCAGAAAAGCAGCAGCCCGTGTGGGAAGTAGTGTGGTTTAGAAAATGGTAAAAGAAAACCCTGCTTACACAAAGGGAGGTTACAAACCAGTAGTTTAAAAAGTCTAAGTTTTACTCTTAAGTGCTCCCTTCTCCCGCCCTCTCCAGCCCTGTTTTTCTTTCCTGCCAAATAATGTCCTGCTTTGACAAATTAGTGAAATAAACTAAGAAATTGTTGCTTTTATGTGGGCTTGAATCCTTGTTATTGGCAGCTTGCCCTGCCAGTCACAGTAATGCTCTTCCATTAGCCCTTTCCCACAGCATGCTGAATGGAACGAAAGCTATTTTGTTTGTAGCTTTTATTTCTTGAAAAGTTGCCCACCAGATTTCAAATTCAGTGCCAGCCACAAAATGTGTGCTTTTAAATATCCATGACTTCCACCAGATAACTAACTGGAGACTCACCTGAGGAAATCTGGCCTCCCGTCTACTTGCAAAGAAGCAGCCACACATCTGAGTCCAGTATCACTGCGGCATTCGCATCTTCAACTTCTGTCCTTCTCCTGTTCATGGGAGGGGAACATTCTCACTTGAACAGGGATTTGAGCTGACCCCTATTCCAGATCAATTTGCAAAGCATTGAGTATTAAATGCATTGCATGTGATTTATAGCCTTGTTTACTCTGTATCGGTAAATCCTGGTGGAATTCAGAGAGAAGCTGATCCCAGCTGAAAATACTTAAAATCCAGTGCACTGCAGAGTACTTCTGTCTGTGCAGAAACAAATATAAAATTTTAAGAATTTAAAAATAAATGCAAAATACAGAAATCAGCCATTCATTTCCTTCTCTGCATAAGAAGTGCCTTAACCATTTAATTTTTTTCCCTATTTAGTTGGTTAAGTGTAAAGGAATACTTCTTACTCTTATACGTAAGGTGGTGTTCTCTGATATATCCCACGACCTGAGCAGACTGTTAAGACTGCACTTTAAATTAGATTCTAAAGTAAAAAAGAATTAGAAGGTGTTTTAGTCATCTCAGGCTTCCATAACAAAATACATTTACAGTTTGACTTACGTCTTAAATAATAGGTTTATTTTTCACAAGTGCAGAAGCTGAGAACAAGGTCTGGCATGCTCACTTCTGACACGTGCTCTCTTCTGACACATGCTCTCTTTCTGACACGTGCTCACTTCTGACACGTGCTCACTTCTGACACGTGCTCTCTTCTGACACGTGCTCTCTTCTGACACGTGCTCACTTCTGACACGTGCTCTCTTTCTGACACGTGCTCACTTCTGACACACCCACAGCAACTTTTCTTATTATAGCTTCAAATGGTAATGAGAGAAGAATGAAAGGGTTTCTCTCTTCTCCTAAAAATACTAGTCTGCAGGCTTGGTCTCACCGTTGTGACCTAGTTTAACTGTAATTACCCCCTGAATACCTTGTGTCCAGATATAAGCACACTGAGACAGAGTTCTCATAATAATCTGAGGCTGAGTCCCCCTGTTGAAATCAAGGAGAACTGGAGCTTTTATATTGGTTTCAAGTGACATGGCTTTATCTTTTATAATGGAAGTCTAAGTAATCGTTTATCTTTCTGCTCTATCTTTGGGCCTCTGTCTAATCTTATCTAATCTCATCTAATAATATCTAATCTTAAAGTATACATTTCTCCATCCTTCACTTTAATTCAGAGTTCTGAAACAAGATCTCTTAGTTGTGAGCTCTTGTAAAATCAAAATAAAAGTTCCATACTCCAACATAAAATGAATAAACATTTTCTTCCCAAATGGGAGGAACTGTAGAGTAGCAAAGGAAGATTAGATGGAAGCTGTACAAGCATTCAGTCCAGTAGCTCCAAGATATGGTGGCATCATCTGAGCCCCATTGGGCTATGGCCCTGCCACTTGTGGCCTGTCTTGGCCTAGCTCCACTAAAGCTTTCTCATACCCATTCCACAATTTTTCTACATCTCTAAAATCCTGGATCTCCACTGCAACTTGGACTTCACCTGAAAGCTTGACTCACAGTATGCTCAGGGTCTCCCTGTACAGAACCCAACACTATACACTACCAAGCCTCAAGTATGGTTTCTATGACATCTGGGTACAAGCCTTCAGCTCTGTAACTCTCGTACTCTATATGACTGTAAAATAGTATCATATGAACAACACCAAGCCGTTGCCAAGTTAAGTAGTGTGGCCTCTTCACATATGCAGTTGTCTCTGCCTGTATGGCTAAACACGGAAAAGCATTTCACTAGGTGGCCTTCATCTATCAAGAGGCCCCTTCAGCTTGCTCGTTGTAAATGAATTCTAAATGGTTTTGCAGTTTTACACCCTGGGACTCTGAATAGGAAGGGTAACAGCTCATCTCTCCTGTTGTCCCAATGCAAAGTGTGCGACTAAGTGTGCTACTAAGCTCAGTTATTGTCTAGAGCAGTAACTCAGATCTTGTATCTTTCCTTGCCAACCTGCATGGTTTTAATACCCTCCATTTTTGCTCTTGGTTCTCACTATAAAACGTGTGTGTGTGTGTGCGCGCGTGTGTAGGTATCTGTAGGTATCTGTACTTGTAAGTGTGGGTGCTCACAGAGTCCAGAGGAGTTAGAGGCAGCTGTGAGCTACCCAGTGTAGACGTTAAGAACTGAACTCCAGTACTCTCCAAGAGCTCATGTTCTTAAACACTGAGCCATCTCTCCAGCACATGCAGTAGCCATTTCACAGCCTGAATACTGTGCTACTTAGAAACTTTCTATGACAAGAAAATTAGACTATTAAGTCTCACTACGTTTCAGGACATAGTCAAAATGTAGATAAATTCTGTGTCAGAACATTATACGGCTGGGCCCCAGTTTAATCGCTTCTAATCTTTGTTTCCTTCTGAAACTTCACATGCAGTCTTTACTATCAGTATTTCTATCAGCATTCTGGTCTTCAGAATTCCCTCTGGAGTCTCCAATTATGCTCTACTTAAGAGGCTTTGAAGACTCCTTAAGCCACGTCTCCCTCCAAACCGGTCTACCTTTCCCCACAAACCACTTCCAAAGAGCTAAGAACAAAATGATCTGGCTTATGTGATTGTAGCCGTGGCCCGATCTTGGTAATGATTTTCCATATTCTTTTCATATGCTGTGCTCACAGTACCCAACAGAAATAATTAAAATGAAGAAAGGCTTTTTTTTTTAGCTTACTGTTTCAGAAAACTTTCAACCATTCAAATCTGGAAGACATGGGAGAAGTTGATTTGAGGTATCAGACCTTGAAGCAACCACTGTTCAGGTGGCATAGCCCAGGAAATGGCTAGACCAGTGAAGAACCAGCAACGGTTATCACCTTTAAAGTCCTAGCATCTGCTTCCAGCCAGATGCTCCTCCACCTTCCATGGGGAACTCACTGAAAATGTCCCTAATGGGACATTCACAGTCAGACCATAATAGGCAGACATTTTTCCTGTCATCAGTTACGGCCAAGAAGCTGCTGTTGTCCTGAGCTGTTGAGTCACCTCACTTATTAGAATATGAAGACAGATGTACAACGTTTTGGAGGTTGAGGCACAGAGTATAGTGGTTATCAGCTTAGGTCCAAAGACAGGCTACCTAATTTCAAATTTCTGTGCTACTACTCTGTCCCTGTGTTCTCTGCATAATTCACTTTCTGCTATACTCAGAAATTGTAGAGTATAAATCAAGTTGCTTAAATGTCTTGCCTTAAACTGGCCAGTATCTTTAAAAAAATAAAATAAATAAACCCAGAGTCTGCATAAGTTCTGTGTACCTGTCTTCCTTCTCCATGCTCTGTAGCTCACTCTTTACAGCTTTGCTCACCTGTTTATAGGGCATGTAAGGCTGCCATGGTCTGTGTAGAGTGCTCTCCTTTCTGACATTGATGGAACTGCCTGTCGATCACCACAGTCACTTTTCCTGATGGTATTGTTGAGAGCAGCCCTGCCTTCATTGCCTCCTGCTTCCTTACCGTTTCTGGAGTGGTCAAAGGGAAGGCTGGGGTAAGAGCATCACACGGGGACCGGTTCCAGTATGACAATTAGGAACAGGTCTCTAGTGCTAGGTTCCTTAGACTGAACACTGACTGTTTTTACAACCTCTTGGGTTTTCTCCATCTTAGTTTGGGGCCTCTGTAAAATGGGGCCAGTGGAACTTACCTACCATAAAAGTTACACTCAGGGTTAAGCAAATTAAACTTTTACATGTACTTAGAACAGAGTCCATAGTTAATATTCAGCCAGTCTTACAGTATGGTCACTATAGTCTTTTCAGTCCCTGCACTTACTGTGTTGTTTAGCTGTTTATGTCTTGTCTGTTTCTTTTGTTCTGAACTCAAGAGTAGGAGCCTTGCAGCCTATCTCTTTCAGTCTCTCACACCAGAAAGCACCTTGTAAGTCTTGGTTATATAAACAAATCAACAAGAAGATGACACATCAGTTAGCTTATTGACACTCTCAGTTTCTATAGATAATATATCATTGAGAGGATTGAAAGAACTAGAGGATTGGTGTAACATGTATCTTAGTTCTATGGCTGCAAAGAGACACCAGGACAAAGATAGGTTACAAAAGAAAGCATTTAATCGGGGACTTGCTCATGAGGTTTAGTCCTTGGCTTCATGAAAAACATGGCAGGAGGCAGGCATAGCAGTAACTGAGCGCTCACACCCTGTCTGCAGACAGCAGGCAAAGCAGAGAAAACTGGGGCTGGTGTGGACTTTTTAAACCCCAGAGCCTGCCCCCAGTGACATCCCTTCTCCAACAAGACCACAGTGACTGGGACCAAAACCTTCAAATGTATGAACCTATGGGGGGGGGGGGCATTCTCATTCAAACCACCATAGCTCCTAAGAAAGAAGGAAGGAGGGCATTGTTTCTATGTGTGTGAGTGGTAGTCATATCCAGTATACTCCGTCATGTGCAGCTTGGTTCATCTGTGTTCTTCTCAGGGACTTTATTACTCACTGGGTTGCTGGGTTTTTCTTGTTGTTGTTATTGTTGTTGACTATTCCTCCACATTCCACACCTGGTTATCCAGATGTTCTCTTGAACATACCTCTCAGAACTGCATCTGTAAGCTGTCATCTCATGCCCAGTAGCCTAGATGCACGTAAGTTCTTGTTTAACTTCACTATTGCTTCTTCTCCCATGAGTGTCTCTTGGTCCTTGAGGATCTATCTATTCATTGTTCCCCCAAACCTAGACTATAAATCTGGTCAGTTTGCTCTTCTATTTGATGACATGTGGTGGCTCCCAGTTACCTTCACAGTGAAGCTCAAATTCCTTATTTCAGTCTGTGAGGTCCTGAGTGCTTGACCTTTAAACTTTCTTGACTTTTCCCTTGCCTTCTCATTGTTTCTGCTCTAGTCATGTGAGGTTTCTCCCTGGGCTCACTTGCATGCTTTGGCTCCTACTTCTCCTTCATCCTCCCTAGTTTTGCCTAGTAGTTCATCATCATCACCACCATCGTCACCACCACCATCATCACCACCATCATTATCATTTGTTGTGTTGTTGTGGGTGGTGGTTCCCCATTGTTTGAAATCCAACCCAAGCTCTCTTTGAGAACCTTCACAATTTCCCTAGGCAGAGGAACACAATGTCCTTCTGATTATTCTAGTAGTCATCTCTCTAGTGGTCATGCTGACTGATCAGCACTATGACTGTGGTGCTGACTTACTCTGCCAGCCAAGAGGCACTTCAGTGTATTTCCAGATGTACTACTACTTACAAAGTAAACGAACCAGAATTGTAAGATAGCTTCTTTATGTGCCTAAGAGTTTGGGAGGGGTTTAAGAGAGCAGGATATCAGAGATTGGCATTCTCTGCAAATGAAGAGATCAGGAAAGTTTCTGAAGCCTTTTTCTCTAAGGTATGTCAGAAATTGGCCTTCCAGAGGGGACCAGAGAAGATGTATTAGAGATTACTTTTCCTCAGTCCTAGGTTTCTTCTGAGTCTCTACATAAACTGGATTATCTTTCTCTGTCCTGGCTCTAAGCTACGGCTCAGTTGTAGTTCATGAGTCTGCTTTTCCTAAAGGCACGCACATGCCAGTACCCTCTCCTTTCTTATCAGCACCTCCGTCTGGCTGGCTTGGGCTGCTCTCTCCTCTTGACCTAGTCCAGCTTCCTTTGTTTCTCCAGATTCTGCTCTGACAAACACAGTGATTCCTGGTATTTGACCTCTGCCTGATCTGGTGACTGATTCTGTTCTGCCCTTTAGTTTTCCCAGAAGGGGAACTTGTAGGCTGTCAGGGGAAGCCTGATGATACCCTGGGGCCAGACTGTGACAGCCACTTGTGCTCTAGCCCCTGGGCTGGGTGCCTGAGGGGCCGTCTCTGGATATACAGCTAATTGGTGATAGACAATTATTGCAGTTTTCTGTCAACTTGTCTTTATTGTGTTGATAGGATATTTTAGGTGCTTACAATGCTTGTTGTTAACCAAGCAGTATGGTTGTCAGAGATTATGAATGAATATTTGAGAGTAGGAACAATGGCTTCTACTTACCTTGTAGACCTTCCTCACAGCCCCCTGAGCACGTTAGTCCTCAGTAATCCATCTGAGTAATAATTACAGAGCAGCCGGATCATAGCTCCTTATGCACAGAGGAGAGACAAAGAAAGGAAGGGTTTAGCTAAAGTAGAAAATGTATACAGACACTTGTCTGGGGAGTTTTAGAATGGCTTCTCACTCAGCCCTAGTGTTTTCTCCTCCTGGATTTGTGTTATGGTTACTATGGAAATGTACTTTTAGAAATGTGAAAGGATAAAATAACATCCCATAGATGATTGCGATCAGTGTCATGCAGACTTCAACATCAGTCCTTTAGTAAACTTCTCCCAATGAGATCCATCTCACGCTGAAATGAATCTTACGTCAGTGATAGAACAGAGAGAATCGTGCTTGCTCAGGGATGGGACTGGGGATGGGAAAAGGTGATTCACTTGTTATAACTTTCAAAGGCTAGACACCAAGTGCCTGTCAGCAGTAATACAGGGAAGGAGACAAGCTATCAAGAACACAGTATGTGTTTCTCCTTATGACCCTGAGTGACCCTGTGTGGGCTCAGGCCTCATTAGAGACTTGTCTTGAAGGGATTAACATGTCCCTGTTTGTGCATGTTGCCCAATACACAGGACATTTCTATTGAGAATGTCAGGTTCCAACAGTCTAATCCTTAACTACAAGTGCATGGTTAATTTAGTAAACACTAAAGTACTTTCTTTAAAATGATGGTGCTGCTGTTGTTTTTAAACCCTGTTCTCTATCTAAAAGAGTCTACTTTGCTATTGTTTTGAGACAGGGTCTCTTTGTGTCTCCCAGAGGGCCAAACCCCTGGAATTCTCCTGGGCTAACTTCTGTGTAGGTGTTACATGCAGCCACCATGCCCAGCTTCTGCCTTGATTTTGAAATGTTACTTTGGGAGACTAAAAGGAGAAAGCTCTAAGTCCCCTGCCAACAAATATCCAGTAAACCACGGTGCTGTGCCCACCATCAGTGGTGACATTATAGACATTAAATGTTTGTTCTAACTAGTCTTGGCAAGTTATAGACAAAAACATACTTCCCTTTTTTATGTTTTATTCTTTGAGTGGTGAGTGATGTGCTAAGGAAGAGAAGTTGATTGTCTTGGGTTTTTAGAGGATGTGCTTCTTTTTCCCCTCACTATACCTCAGTATACGACGTTTTCTATGGAAATAAGGTGTGCTAAAGATTGCCATTGACAATCCTCTTTTGATTATAAATTCTCTATGAATCTATGTACCTAAGTGCTTAATTTTAAAAAGAAAGCTTTGGGGGAAGCATTTTTAGAAATGTCTCAGCAACAGGTGGCCAGCGGGGAACGGAAATGTAGCTCGGTGATACTTTGCCTGTGGTGCCTGGGATGCTCATCCTCTGCTTCCTGCCAGAACACATCTCGTGATGAAGTAGACATGGGAAATGTACAGTCAAGCCCACAGGAGGCAGGTGTCGAGAGAAGAAATCACGGAGACAGCTGAGTCTTCAGCCCTACCCCCAATACGATTTTGAGTTTCTTCAGCTCTGGTCTTCCCTTTCTCTGTATCTGAAACGCCATGGGCTTTGGACCCTCTGTACACACGCACAAAGCAGGATCCCAAGCTAAGCCTCCCTGTGCTCCCATTCCTGTCAGAATCAGATTCCTGACAGCAGGTTCATATTGTGGGCTACTCCCTGATGTCATGCTCGTCGCACTAGCTAAAAGGCAGGGGACTTCCTAACTAACGGGTAGATTGTATATACAGAAGACAAGGGAAGAAAAATTAAACAAAGGAAATACTTATGCCAGCATGTCTCTAACTCCAGCATTTGAGAGGCTGAAAGGGGTAGAGGAATCCCGAGTTTAGGTCAGTCTCACCAACATAAGGAAGCGCCTGTCTCAAAAACAAAACAAACCCTGCATGCATTGCTACATGCACAGGCAATGCTGTGGTAAAATATACTCCAAGAATAGAGTATTCTTTTTAAAATGCTATTATTATTTTATGTGTTTGGATGTTTTGCTTGCATGAATGTCTGTGTACCGCATACAAGTAGTGTCCTCAGAGGCCTGAAGCAAGAGTAGGATCCCCTGGGACTAGAGCAACAAGTGGTTATGGGCCAGCAAATGTGAGCGTTTGTAGCCAAACTCTAGTCCTATGCAAGAGCAGTAAGTGCCCTAGTCTGACTCATCTCTGCAGTGCCTGGGTCAATCTTTGTTAGGGTGATTGTAGTTCTTAACTATAAGTTTCTGAGTCATGTATCAACTGTTTTAATTTGCGTAGTCCTTATTCTGCATAGTGGTTCATAAAATGAGTAGACAAACTGTCTTAATCGCTTGGGAAAATTCACCATTGCCTTATAGAAGTTAATATTTTGTCAAAACATTATGTTACTATCAGCATAAATGTATGTAGGCATGAGATGATAAAACTAATAGTATATTTTTATAAGCACAATTTGAAGCACTTGAAATTTTGAGACATTTAAGTATTATGCTTTTGTTAAAAACACAAGCCATACGAGAGGTTTTGAATTATGCTTCTCTTCTCTTTATGTATGTGAATATGCTAGTTGACACAAACTAGGGTCATCAGGAAAGAAGAAAACGCCATTGAGAAAATGCTGCTATGAGATTTGCCTCTTGGCTGTGTGTGGGGCATTTTCTTAGCTAATGCTTGGTGTGAAGGGTCTAGCCCACTGTGAGCAGTACCACCCCAGGTAACTTGTTGTAGGTTATATAAGAGAGCAGGCTGACGAGGCATGGTAGTCAGCCCCTTAAGTAGTGCTCCTCCTTGGCCTCTGCTTCAGTTCCTGCCGTGACTTCCCTCAGTGATGGAAGGTGATGCGAGGTGTTTCAAACTGGGCTAAGTAAATATTGGTTACTGAGTATCTCTTGCATTTTATGTCCGTATACATGTATGCTGATAGTGTGGTGGAAGGTTTTGACAAGAAGTTAAAATCCATAGGACAGTTGTGAACCCCCGTGATTACTGAGACAGGTGGCCTGCTCATTTCATGAACACTGTAGGGTGAACCAAGTCAGTCCTTTCTATGCTGCTTTTGGGCTCACTCTGTATGCAGCAATACAAAGCAAGCTGGGACTGTGAGCCTCCTTTCGATTCTTTGAGACATTAGCACACTTCTGTGTCTGCAGGTTCCACCATTCTCCCCTCTCTGCTCTCAGTGTAACGATGATGTCCACAGGCTCTAATGTCAAGGGTTTTCTCTCCCCACTTGTCATTTCTTCTAGGTCTCTCCATCCCTTTCTCCTCAGTACTGTCCTCATGTCTGTGATCAGTTTGCTTCTGGTAAGCTCTCTGGCATATGCAGAGTCAGTTGAACAGACAAGCACTGTGACATTCTAACAGTCAGCCATGTCTGAAAACTTTTTTTAATATCTGATTTTATTTAGGACACATTTCTAGCAATAGAAAAGCAATGAATTTTGTAGATTTTAATGTGTCATCTTTTATGGCTTGTGGATTTCAAAGTGTTAAAAGTAAAAACACTATATATTTGTCCTATTTATATGGAGTAAGCTGTACCCAGTGATATAGCAATCCTAAAATAATGGGGAAATCCATCACTCATGTACATGCTACCTAGGAACAGGGCTCAGTGTTAGCATAATGAACTCCAGTGTTCAACAGCCATGATGCACTGCCAGGAATCCAGTACATATAAGAATGGTGAAGGAAATACTAAAACAGGAAAAGCAACACTAAAGGGGGCGGGGGTTGCAGTAAACACATGGTCATAACCTCAAAGTCAGAACCAACTGGCTGCAAAGACATAGCCAGTGCTTTGTAGCTTCCCTCCTATCTCAGGATTGTTTGATTTCTTTCTTTTTCTTTCCTTTTTTTCATCTTACCTGTGTGTTTTGTCCGAGTGCGTATTGTGGTCTGAGGGTGTAGTGCTTGCGTTCCGTGTGCTCCATGTGTGACAGTCAGAGGAAAACGTACTGGCACCAGGCCTCTTCATCCACCATGAGTTTTTAAGGTTGAACTCGGTCATCATTGGGCACAGCATCAAGCACTTGTACCTACAGAACCTCCTGCCAGCCCAGGAGATGTTTCTCTAACCGACTTGGAACTGAAGGTAAAAGTCCTTAATATGGCAAGGCTTTAAAGTCTTTCTCTACAAGTTGCCAAAAGGAGTCCCAGCAGGGAACGGGCTGTTGGACTCCAGGAGCTTTAACCTGAAGACACTTTCTGCAAACACTCTCAGGCCTTCCTTTCGCTCTGCTGGCGTGGGTTGGCCTCCACTTTAGCACCATCCTATGGATGGTTCAACTCCAAAGGCATGGGTTCCTCCATACGCCGAGACTCCAGGTCACAGACGCTTAGGTTCCTGTTATGCTTACTGTTGTGCTTCTTACTAAGTAGATGGTAAGGCAACATTTTACCAGAGTTAAAAGGACTTCTCAGAGCTTTACAAAGACATTTAACAACATAGTGGAGCTATCTAGAAGGATGGGCATTTCATTGTCAAGTTGTAAAGACCTCGAAGGGAGTCAGAACTTGCCGCCCACTGGCAGGGCAACCTGTGCACTCTTCTTGATCTATTTGGATTTGTTTGGGCACTAACTTTGGGCTCTCTATTATTTGGACCCTTTCTCCAGAGTCATGTGGATTTAAAAAAAAAAAAAAGGGCATCCTGAAATAGACTTTGATGTGCTTGTCTTATGGCTTAATAGCACTGAGATTTGTCAGATGGGCCAGACCACAAAAGCCAGTGGAGACTCAGAGTGCTTTCACTTTGTTTCCCTCACATTACCTCAGTTAGTAGGTAAGGAAAAACCGGAAGTCAGAGACTCCTCAGCAAGCCTGAGACGCTGCCCAGCCTATGACCCCAGTCTGAGGACTAATTCACCTATTCCTTTGAGAATGCAAATGGGATGCCTTGTTTCTCAGGAATGGCATGCTCATGTTAGCTCAGCAGGTAAAGACATCTGCCCAAGCCTCACGACCTGAGTCTGAGGCCCCAGAAACCACATGGAAGGAGAGAACATACTCTGACCTTCATCCTCTGGCTCCCATATGTCTGCTGTGGTGGGAGTACACAGACACTCACACAAAATAAACAAGAATGTGATTTTAGAAAACTTTAGGAAGAATGCAGTATTTTGGTAGCCAATCCCCTGTGCTTGTGGCATTTAGTCCTTTAATTGTAGTTGACAGTGAGACACTGAAAATTAGTTCCTCAAATACTAGGTTCTAATGATTCTTGCCCTCCTTTTTTTCCTCTGGCCTCTTTGAAACACATTTTGTTCCTTTTCATGAACATCTGTGGGGGAAAGTGGTCTTACGGACTGTGTGTCCTTAGAGCCGTTCTTACTGTAGTTGCCATGTCTGCCTAAGATAGTGCCTCATACACGTAACAGGAAAGACACAGTCTCAACAGTATGGTTGCCTAAACAAGACTTACAAGATGGACAGCACCAATCAACATGCCAACATGGAAGGAGGGATCCTTCAGGGTTTGACCTCCAGAAGAGAAGAACTGAGCCAACTGAGGCTGCTGGGAGAGGGAGAATGAGTCCTCCCCAGGGACAAGCCCTGCTACATTAACTAATCCCAAGAGGTCAGCCCTAAACACTAAGATGCTGAGTGATTTCAGAAGGTTGTATTCATGAATGTACACACATATAAACAGCGATTCAAGGGTTAGAGGCTGTTGATTTGGGGATTGGGAGTACATGGGCGGAAGTGGAGGGGGAAAGGGAGGGGTGAATGATGTAAATACTTACGTATGATATTCTCAATAAGTGTTCAAAAAAGGTCAAATTAATAAGACCTTCATTTCTTTGTCTTTCATTTGTTTGTATTTTAGTACGGCCAGGAACAGGCCTTTGCCTCTGTGTCCTTTTCTCTCATCCAGAATGTGTACTTCAGTTAACATTGGCAGGCTCGAAAATCCTGTGAGCATCTCTAGACTCTGGCAAATGCATTTCCAGTGTCAGCTCCCAAACTGCTCACAGTGTATTGCTAGCATAGTGAAGCCTTTGGCCATCACTGCTACTTTGAAAATCAAAGCTTTTTGGTCTCTAATGGAATGTTTATAAAAATGCACCATTTTGAAATTTGCTCAGGAAAAGGAAGTAATGTTAAATGATACTTAGAAATCCCTCTGGCTTGCCTTGGCATTGCTTCTTTAATGTTATGTACTCTGGAAATATCTGGAATTAGGAATAGGAGAGTATTAAAATCAAAAGACAAATAAGCTGTTGTGTTCATTGTATTATTTCTTGAAAGTCCGCCATGATATGTGTATGCTGGGTTGTTTTTCTGTGTTGTAATTTACTTACCTTTTGCCAAATTTAATAGAAGTGCCTTGGAATCACTAAAACTTACCTGACGCATGTCAAAAATTCAGTCTTTTACTCAGGTGAAAAGGAAAGTTTTCTAGATGGAGCCATATGGACATCAAGCCTGTAATTAAATGGCCATGCTGTATAAAGTCTACAGTAAAAGCTATATGCTACTCCATCACTTTCCTTGTTGTAAATCAAAAAAGAAATCACGTGTGTGGAATGTGTTTGGTTTAATGATGTAGCCTCGACCATACTTACACATAAAAGGACAGACTTAGCTGTAGCGGTGACCATACTTACACATAAAGGACAGACTTAGCTTGTTCGTCCTGTAGTGTTAGCTCTACCTTAGTGAATGGACTAACGTAGTTAAAGTGGGAGGCTTATACTTACATGGACTATTAACTAGGGGCTGCTGTGGAGCAGGAATGATTCTAACAGTCTAGCAGTGAATGAAGACCCCAAGGCCCTCTCTCCTCCTGGCACATCGACTCCAGTAGAAGAGTCAGAAGACAAATGGGTTCCCATGGATTTGACTGTTTCTGTCAGTGTACTCATTAGCATGGTTAAAAACAAGTCCCATCACTCAGTATTGTAAGTCTGTGTGAATGTTAAAATGGAGCGGTGGGGTTCTCAAATCACTGAGCCATCGGAAAGCAGCCCAACTGTATCAACGAGGTGTGCTTTGCTTATCCTACTTAATATATTGTCTAACACTGATGTCTGTTAGTTCCCATGGCACTTCTGATTTTCTCTGAAGTGATAGAAAAACATGACTAGGAATATCAGTAGAACCTTTGCTACATTTAAAAAATACCATTAAGTGGGACCCGGGGAGATGGCTCAGTGAGCAAGAGCTCTCTGCCTAAGTGTGAGGGTCCGAGGAAGGAAGGACTTCTGACACACATGACATCTCTGCCTGGGCACAGACGCTGATCTCGGAAGATAGGAGGACCATGGGGCCCTCAGTCTATCCACATGCTCTGCTTGAGTTTCAGTTGAGAGACCCTTTCTCAAGCAATAAGACAGAAAGTGAGAGAGGACACCCAATTGTCATTCTTTGGCTTATGCACAGCATACATACATGTCTATACCACACACACACACACACACACACACACACACACACACACACACACACACACACACACACACACAAATTTGGTAGCCTCTGATGTGCTGTCTGGAAGCAGTATTTGATTTTAAACCATTTAGTCTTTTTTTTCATGTGAAGATACCTGTGTTATAAAGTCTGTAAAGTAAATGTAAGGCTGTCACTTTTGCTCTTTGCATTAAATAAATATGCTACACAGTTTTCCCATTTAAAACATGCAGGTTACTTGATTATACCAGAGTGGTTTCAATCAGGAACTCACAAATACGTTTGCAGAATGCCCTCCCATCTTTGTCCACATTTCTAAAGTTCTCTTGAAGAACTATGGCTTTGCTACCAACTATATTTAGAAGCCAAACATTTTTTTTTTAACCAAGAAAAACTCTGACATTGCTTAACCAAATTCTTGTAGTAGCAAACTTTGTCTTACGATGACGAGGTTTGTCCCTGTGGCTTTTGTCCTGCAGTGCGGGAGCTGAAGGCAGTGTGCTTTGGGACTTGAGTTAATTGCAGTGAGGGGGTCAATATTCAGCAGTTGTATCTTTTAGAGCCCTTCCTACCCTGAGATGTGATGATTCTGTATTTACCTTTGCTCTTGTCTGCTTCTGTCGGGAGCAAGAGATCATACGAGTGCTATGCTGGGGAGAAGTTGGGCTAGGGGTTGAGGAGGTGGCGCACTGAGTGGCTCTCTAGGACACACAGTTGACTGTACAGGGTACTGTTCCTGACAACTTCTTGTACTCCTTCACACAATTTACTGCTGATACATTTTCTTAGTTTTAATTATTTTTGTAATTAAGAAAGGGAAGAAAAAGAATAGTTTTTAAAAAAGCTTTCCTTCTCAAATAGCTTTCTGCACACAGACAGCTCTCCAATTCTTCTCAATCAGTTAGTATGGAAGTTACCAAGAAAATAACTAGGGCTCTGAGGGAGTTTGAAGAAGTAAAGGGATTTTTCATGGTGTCCTATGAAAATAGTTTCCTATGAGAATTCTCACTCATCATAGAATTAATGAACTGGGATAGTCTTAGTAAGTCTGTGCCTCCAGCCCCAGATGCATTCCCCACCTGTACTAGCCGCTCAAAAATTGTTTTCTCAACTGAACCCAGCACCCACACTTGACAGAAGAATGGGAAAGGGATAGTCCCAGGTAACAAGTGCATTTTTGATGTTCTTTCTCGTTACTCTCAAATCTACCCCTTCAGAAAGTATAAAAATGTTTTTATGCGTAGTATGTTGGAACCACAAGCACTGACTTCGTATTTCAAAGTTGGAAGAAATGAGATTGATGTCCCACACAGTTGTAAAATACCGAAAATAGGAGAGCTGGAGTGAATTAGAGCCCAGTGTTGAGAAAGGCCAAGAGAAAGCTTCATATCAGCAGCGACTGTAATTGAAAGGCTCCAAATAAGTATTTAAAACCTCCCCTCCTGAGACGTCTGGATTTCTGAATTTCAAATTGACATTTTATGTTTGACAAGGTGACATTGTATAAGAAATGTATTGTAAAACACTGCTGTACGATAGGAAAATGATTGAATGTAAATATTTCAAGATGTGGACCACTGTTCAAATGTTATCATAAATCTTCGCCATTGTTTTAGGGGATAACTCTTCATGCATATGTGAGCTGGATTGATAGCTAGCTCTTGGAGGGGAAATCATCAGCGGGTTTCTGCCTTTGTCTCAGACATTGGTCTGATTTCACTACTAAAACGTCTGACTAGTTTGTCTCTATTGTGTGCTTATTATTACTTCTTATTAGGATAGTCAATTTTTGAAGGTACTACACTGGACTTGCCTTTGTCCTACTCAGTAAGTGTTCTGAAATCTCACGTACATTACTGAAACCGTCACTATTATGTGGGTGGGGGTCACTGTTATGTGGGAGGGGGACAGCCTGAGCTATATCATTAACCTCCCTCCATTCTTTCCAGGTTTGGAAGGTTTACAGTTGCTGCTCTTCAGTCCAAAGTAGAACAGTATGAACGTGAAACCAATCGCCTCAAGAAAGCTCTAGAACGAAGCGATAAATACATAGAGGAACTGGAGTCTCAGGTAGCACAGCTGAGGCACTCGGAGGAGACAGAGGAAGGCATGGGTGCCCTGTGCCAGAGGGCGCCCTCTGCAGATGGCAAGGGGCCCAAAGGCAGCGATGACGTTGCAGCATCCAAGAATCCGAGTGAAGGTGCTGGAAAGCAGGCTGGCTCAGCCAATTCAGCCTCTCACCTGGCCACACCCTCGAGCAGCAGACTAGCTGACACCAGTTCTGCCAGACAGGAGAGCACCAGCAGGACTGAACCAAACTGTCTCCAAAACAAAGACAGATACCCCAAGCCCACAGAAGCACAGCTGGGTGCGAGAGAGACACCGATGGACACTTATTTGGAGCGACAGTGGGGCAGCAAGCCAAGCGACTGCGCTCCTTACAAGGAGGAAGAGCTTTATGGTCTCCAGGCTTCCTGCACTCCCTTGTCGCTCAGCTGCCTTCAGCTCAACACTCCAGAAAACAGGGAGAACCCTGTGATCAAAGCAGGTGGTTCCAAAAAGCATGCAAACCATCTCAGAAAACTGGTATTTGATGATTTCTGTGATTCTCCAAACGCCTGTAATAACAATTCTTCAGAGGACGATAGAAGTGGAAATGAGAAGAAATCAGACTGCTTTGCTTCCTCAAAGACAGAGTTTTGGGATTGTTGCTCCACAAGCTATGCCCAGAGCTTAGAGTTTGATGGTTCAGAGGGGAATACAATTGCAAATCCTGTTGGGGAAGTACCTTCAAAGTTGAGTGAGAAGTCAGGATTCTGCTTGTCCAAGAGACTGAGTTGTATTCGCTCCCTGGAAATGAACCGGACAAGGACCTCCAGCGAGGCCTCCATGGATGCTGCTTATCTTGACAAAATCTCTGAGCTGGATTCCATGATGTCAGAGTCTGACAACAGCAAGAGCCCTTGCAATAACGGTTTCAAATCAGTGGAGTCAGAGGGGTCCTCAAAGTCACCTCAAGGCAGGGAGTTTCTTGAGGAACCTGACAAGTTACAAGAAGGAGCTAAACTGAGTCTTCCCAAAAATGCCCTCGAAGCTGATGGGTTAGAAGGTGGGAGTGAGTGGAAACCCTCCTCTTTCTTTCTCCTCTCTCCATCTGACCATGAAATGAGTGAAGATTTTTCTCTCCACACTACTTCTCATTCGGGAGCTAGTGAAGTCAAATCACAAAACTGTTTGTTTCAGACAGAGTTTTCCCAGGGTGTTCAGCTGTTAAGCAGTTCCCAAGGATTATTCGAGGATCAGAGGTTTGGGTCGTCTTTATTTAAGATGTCCTCAGATATGCAGAGTCTTCCCGGCCCCCTTCAGTCTCCGTGGTCTGCCGCCTTCGTGTCTGAGAAGAGGAGCAAGAATGGGAACCAGTCCGCAAAGCGAAAGATACAGAGCAGCCTCTCCAACGCCAGCCCATCCAAGGCCACCAAAAGCTGACTCACCAGGGACATAGCCTTGTAGGGTGGGGTGTTTGCAGTGTCACCTGAGTCACTTCACGAAGCTTCTTTACAGTCCTGAACTGACGACCTTCAGCCAAGGGTCAAGTCAGAACTGTGGGTCTACCTGGCTCCAGGGACGTTGCTCTGTTGCTTTTGTTTGGTCATCTTTTTAGCCAGAGAGCTTAGGGAGAAGGTCTGACCTGTCTCAGTGTCATGTGTTCTGCTTTTTCAATGAATGTCCTATGTATCTGGATTGGATCCATGTTTTCTCAGATCTGACTTGTTAGATATGGTGACTTGTTATGACTCAACTGCCTTCAGGACTCGTGCTTCTTAGAACATTTGGTATTGTCTGTTCTGCTCTTTAAAGCTTTTCCTAGAATGGACATTTTATGCCTCTTTTTATTTATGTTTAGTGATGGCCTAACTATTACCAAGGCCATGCTGGAAAAATGGCACTCCCTTCTTAGAGGACTCACTGACTTTTTCAGGTTTTATATAGTCGTTTACAATTTGTTGCATTCTGTTCTGTCCACTTGGTGTGCCTGTGTGCGTGCGTGTGCGTGTGTATGTGTGTATGCACACGTGCACGCACACATACTAGTGTGAATGAGCACATTGTATGAAAATACTACTTCAAGTCGTTTGTATCTGCTTACCTTTGAGCGTATGCATATGCGTGTGGGTGTAAGTTAGAATCATTCTGTATTGGAAGGCACAGAGCAGCTGGGTCTGGAGGAACTTAAACATCTAGCTTTTCCCCAAATGTGTAGGTAGAAATGCAGTCTGTTCCGTGTCTGATCTGTCCTGTCACGGTGAGCCTTTGTGTAGTAAAGTTCTGTTTGCATGTCACTGCTCACTGGGGCAGCTGTAAGCATGGGGGCCTTTCCACTTGCTCCACTCTCCAACCAGAGAACAAACAGCCTCTGACTGGCTAGTGACTATCTATTATGTAGAAGATTTTTTTTAAATGAAAAGTAACAAGTGTGAGTGGGACAGTGAGAGCGAAGCACAGCCGTTAGTGTAGGCTTTAAAAGTATGTTATTTTAATGTGTTCCGTATGCCAACATAGACGATAAAAATGTCTGCTGCATTCTAGTAACGTGTTATCTGATGTGCGATGAACATTTTACATGTATTGTCTTACCTTAACACTGCATGCTTTTTTTATGTAATTAAATAAAGGATGCCACATGCACTACATGCTTTGGACGTGATCATGGATAATGAATTAGCCTCTAAAGACCCCAAATACTATTTTCATTTCATGTTCTAATGCAGCAGCTGGGCAGCTATGGGCGTGAGGTGAGCCACACACGTTTTGTTTGTGGTGCACAGGCTGGGGCGCAGGGCCTGTGGGCGAGAGGCAGTGCCGCAGCCGCCCACCTCCCTGCAGCTATTTCTGAAAGGTCTTTGAGGAAAATATTTGTAATACTCTCACTATTTTTTTTTTTTAGTAAAAAGGTACTTCACCCCACACCAAAAAAAAAAAAAGGCATGAAATTCAAATTGTGTTTCTAAATAAAGTCTTATTAGAACACAGCTACACTCTTAAGTATTTGTGTGTGCGTTAGACAAGAGCAAGAGAGCTGAATACTTAGAACAGCAACTGTAGCTCATGAAACCTAAAATATGTACTGTCTGCCCTTTTAGTTAAGAATTTGCTGACCCTTGTTATAACAGACTCTGAGGAGTCAATGAAACCATAAAAATACAACAAATCACTTTTATGATCTAGAAGATCGTGCTCTCCACTTTCAGAAGTAATAATAATGGGGTGGGGGTGGGGCTAACGGTAGTATTTGTTTTATCATACATATTTCCCAATAATTCATTTCTCTGCCACGGTAAAACTAATGGGATAGTTTCAGAGCCAGTGGTGATGCGTCTTTGGATGAAATGGCTATACATTTAGAATCCATATAGAAATCAAGGGGGTTATTTTTTGTCGTAAGTATAAGTGCTATGGCCTAAATATCTCCAAATTAGATATATTGAAATCTAACCCCCAGGTAATGTTATTAAGAGGCGGTATCCTTTAGAAGCGATGTTGTCATAAATGAGTGGGCACTTGCTTGAGTCTTGTAGACATAGCTGGAAAGCCCATTTTATTCTTCCGCTATAGATGATCATTCTAGAAGATTTGACTGTAGTCACAACCTCATTCTTCCTCACTCTTGGTATCTGATGTCATGATAAACAGGCAGCTTCATAGATTTAAATATACATACGATTTCTAACCTGAACAAAATGCTTGATGGCTGGGGGTGTAGCTTGGTTGATAAGGTCCTTCACTGGCAGGCCCAGTGGCCTGTGTTCTGTCCCCAGCACTGCGTGTACCCTATGTGCTGGAGCACACTTGTTGATCCCAGCAGCTTTGAGAGGAAAAACTAGATGATCATAAGCTCAAAGGCAGGAGACATGGTTCAGTCTCTTCTTCTAGCTGCTCTTCCAAAAGATCTTTAGTCCATTGCCGGCACCTATGTGTCAACTCAAAACTCTCCAGTCCCAAGGAACCAGACACCCTCTTCTGGCCTCTGTAGATACCAAGTATGCAAGCGGTACGCAGATAAACACAGGCAAAGCAACCCTACAAATGAAAAGTGGTAACTGATCTTAAAAAAATCCATCCCATCTAAAAGTTTTTATTGATTCATTCTCAACTATACACAAGACCTTAACTCAAACCCACACACTTGAAGCTAAGTGTTTTTCTAGCTTCTATTTCGTATAAATCCACTTTCTAGATTTCCAATCTGTCAAAAGCCAAGCACAACTAGCAACCACACTGCTGGAATAGTATAGAACCATAGCTTACAGCTGGGTGTCTAGCTGCAAAGGTGGTTATCTTCCTTGCCCATGTTTATACAAGAAGGGGTGAGTATGTTTGGAATTCCTTGCAGATTCTTTTGAAATCTCGGAACTGTTTGTGTGTAAATAACATTCAATTCCTGCCTATTTTCCTGAGTCTAATTCACACTAACACTGAATGCAGCATGTGTTTACCCTGTTAAGTTCCAGGGTTTAAGTTAGAATGTCAGACTGCACAGTTTAGCCCACAGAGTTTTAAAAAGGTTCACAGTAACTGGCATTGTATGAACTAGGTCTTCCATATTGGTTCATTTCACTAAAGCCAGGTTGGGAAAAGATACCCTTGTTCAGATACACTTGATTCAGGACAGGTTCTTTTTTTTTTTTTTTTTAAATCGGGGCAGCTTTTAATAGTTAATCTCTAAAAAGTTATGTCTACATTGCTCTCTAAAAATGGTAGAGGCTTCCTATCCTCACAATGCAGACCCCTTGATTACATATCCATCCCATCTAAAAGTTAACTCTTCCGTTTTATTGAGATAGCCAATACACACAAGACTCCTGAAAATAGACTTTACAGTCCCCTGGTTTCAAATGTGCATTGCCTCCCCTCTCTGGTACCTCGGCTGGCTTGAAACAAAGGTACCATTGACCAAGAGAAGATCTTGGTCTTAGGCTAGGTCATGTTTCAGGACCCCATTTGTTACCACAGACCTGATTGGTTTCTAGTTATTAAAAATGTAACATACACAGCAGATTTCTCTTCCTCCTTCTGTACCTGTGGAATAGTATGGGTAGTGAGTACCAAATTGAAATTAACAGTTCATAGTGTACAGGCTGTTAGACTAGAAGAGTTTTCCAGAGCCTCCGCAGAAGGTCTTTTCATTCCTGTGTGTGGGAGTCCTGTGAAGCAGCCGTTGCCTATCACAATGTAACCCGATCCCCTTAATAATACTTGGCAGAGAGAAAACCTTTTAAGCAATGATCTCAGAGTGCAGAGTGAACGTTTATTGCCTAATTCTCGGAACTCTACTCACAGCGAGGAAGCATCTATTAAGGTGCAGATTTAAGAATCCATCTGGAGCACAGCTAGGGTGAACTCAGTCAGACTTGACAGAGGCAGTCTAGAACACCTTGAGCTGCAGTTCCTGTTTTTCAGATAAGATCTTTGGTGGCCTGGTGGAGGGCAAGCTGCAGGCCCTAAGACAGTTGGATGGATTAAACCTGAGGGCTTTTTGTATTCCTTAGGGTACGAAGACCCATTCTCCAAAAGGCAAAGATTTGTCTAGGGCATTCACCAAAGCAGTGTGAGGAGAGGATAGAATTATTTTGGTTCTATTTGATTTCTTACAACATAGGTGAACAGTAAGGAAGTCTTCGCAGAGTTTTCTCCTTAGAGTCTTGAAGGGAGTTGGTCGCTGAAGAGGGCCCCTCTTCTGCATGTCTGGGTGCCCTGGAAGGAACCCGTTTTTGGTTTTTTGGGTTTTTGTTTTTGTTTTTTTTTTTGTTTTTTTTTTTTTTTAAGCAGGCTTCTGGGAAGAGGTACCCAAGTCTAAGCTCCTAACTACAGAGTTTCCCGGTAGTGCTCCAGCCACAGCTCTCAAGTGGAGCTTTGCTCCGCCTCTTTTCACAATCCCCTGAGACTTGCTCTGGCCGCCGGAACAGGAGGCCTGGTGGCGAGACAGCGACTCCCTAGGCACTGGAAGGCTTCTGGGATGGCGGGGCGGGCTATCTGCTGCCCATTAAGCCAAGGCTTGGCCCATCCGAGGGCTTGGAGGTCTTCCTAGTGTTTAGGGTGAGGGTGTGCGGTCCGGCCCACCAGAAGCAGCTCAGTCCCTTACCCAACTGGGATCCGTAGGTGCTCAGCCATTTGGGATTCTGCCAGTTTCCCCTCTGCCCAAGCCCTCCCATTCCTGATCCCTAGGGAAGGCCCACCGGTCGCATCCCTCCTGCCCAACTTTCCCGCGCTCTCGAGGGCGCTCTGGTCTGGTTCTTCCCAGGCCGCGTTCCAACAGCCGGTTGGTTCTGTGGTTTCCTTTCCTTTTATTATCACTCTCGAAACCTGGCGATTAAGACGCGAAACCAACAAAGAGTTTTCTTCCCACCTTAACCTTGCACACAATCCTTTAACAAATTAATTAATCCTAATGAATTAACACTTCATTTATTTAAACGCGCTACAGTCCATGAATTAAATTTTCATGCAGTGATTAAAGGCTGTTAAAATATGCATGATTTCGTTAAAATTTTATAATAAATCAGGGCAATGTGTTACATGACAAGGCAACTATTTCCCAGTCCCTCGCAAGGGGCTTTGATTTGTGCGGGCGGCGGAAAGGAGGGGCTGCTGGCTGCGGCGCTGGCGAGCGGTAGAGCCGGGGCGGCAGGACCCAGCTCTGCACTCCCGAGCTCGGACTGGCTTGGCTGCCTCGCGATTTTCTTCACCGCTTCCAGACCCCGCGAGGGATCCAGCTCCTGGAGGCCGAGAGAGGTCGGCCGGCGCGCCCTTCTGCATCCACGAAATGTCCCTTGGGCGGGACTGCTGGTCCTCACCGGAAGGGCGAGTTTGTGTCCCGGACCCAGCGGCCGGCCAAAGGCTGTCTGACACAGGAAGGTGACAGAACTTGATTCGTGTCCCGTGAGGTCAGGGGCTGGCGTACCTGTGGACAAGTTTGTTTGTCATTATTTTAACCCAGGGACGGGACGCTCCTTCCCTGAGCACGCGCTCAGGGCACAGACGGAGCAGTGGAACCTCTGGTCGTTCCCTAAATGACAGGGGAGCGGTGGCCTTGTTAACCGGATCGGAGTGATCATTTGACTTGCAAAAGTAACACTGTCCACTGACCAGGCAGGGAGGCCCAGCGCTTGGGAGGGATGTTCTCTTGTCCTGTCTCTCCAGGAGGGTTTCGTCAGGTAGGTGGGTTTGATGAGACATTAGGGTGGAAATACAGAAATCTGTATATAAGGTATCCAACGCTAAGAGCAGAGTGACCTGCAATGAATTTACTTGTGACACCCAACGCAGGTCACAAGGTTATTTTTGGGTGGGGTGGTCACATCCAGTAAGATGCCCCCTCAACAGAAGTTGCATTTTAATTAAAGAGCCAAGAAAAAAGGAGAGAGAGAGAGAGAGAGAGAGAGAGAGAGAGAGAGAGAGAGAAGAAGAAGAAGAAGAAGAAGAAGAAGAAGAAGAAGAAGAAGAAGAAGAAGAAGAAGAAGAAGAAGAAGAAGAAGATGATGATGACGACGACGACAGCCATGGCCTTTCCCCTGTTTTTCTTGGAACTCTCTCTTTGACCGCAGCTACATCACTGAGTGCAGAGCGAGGAGTCTGAGAAACCAGTCGGGTGGTCCCCAATACCCCACTGCCCAGCAGGCCTTTACCTGACAGACCAAGGGAGGGTAGCGGGGCTGCTGCTGTGAGGCAGCGGGAGTAGAGAGCAGGACAGCGGCTTTCCCGAAATCCTGGAGTCCTACTGATAGAGGACGGGTTCACCGGGTCTAGCTCAGGGTGCACTAGACTCTGTGGACCATGCAGTACATGGTTACTGCCCATCACTAGGAAGGACTGGTGCTTGGGTGTCCAGAGCCCCAGGACACCAGGGGAGGTCCTGGGCAAGGCATAAACACTGAAGCTGCTGGGATACTCAGGGAAGGAAGCTTTAAGAAGTCAGATACCGCCCTTGGGAGGCGGTCCTGGGACTGTGCCAATCCTCCCCGGTTGCAGTGAAGGAGTGTGGAAGCACAGACTGGGACTGTCTCTACTAGAACACCTCAAACCCTACCTTCAGCCTACATCTCATGTGCCTGGACCTTCACACTGTGCTGCTCGACCTTTGAAGTTAGCAGCAGCTTTCTTGACCTTTGAGTTATGAACCGGTTCCTCCTGAGCCTGGAAAAATGACTCATTTTAACCTAGACAGTGCCAGCAGACACTTGACTCCCAGAGCCTGTGAACAGCCTCCTTCACCACCAAGGGCTGGGGAGCACCTGCAGGTGCATCCTGTATGACCTGGTACCCTGTCTGGTGTCCTTTCACACCTGTACCACAAGTACCCTCTTCTCCTGACTTCCCCCTATTCACAGACTGTCACCTCCTGGAGAGCAGCCATGGAGGCAGAAGCCATAGCAGAAACTCAGTTTCCGGCATCGGTTTTGAAAAGAGAAAGCTAGTATCCAGATGGGCAGCAGAAGTCATTCACATCCTCCTGTGTAAAGAGTAGAACCAAAAAAGTTCTCTCCCGGACCGAGAAGATCCGTGCTCAGGGTCCTTCTCAAATGTCCTCACTCCAACTAACCCGAATGCTCTCTGGTTCTGTAGAGAAGTGCTACCCAAGGAAACAGAAAACCAGGACTGCCAAAGGAGGAGGAGGAAAATTAATTAACGAGGGAAAGAAATGTGTCTCTGATGCAGATGATAGGCTCGCCCTCCCTGGGGGCAGAAATTCCTTGGAAATCAATAACTGTGCACTCATTACCCCTCTCTTGATAAAATGCAAAGCTATGAGATGGGGCGAGGGATACTCCAGGTTGGTCATTAAACAAGAAGGTGGGGGAAATTGCCCCAGAATCCATACCCACGTGCAGATCCCATCTGGGGACGACTAGCCCAGGCAGTGGCCAACTGGTTACAGCAGCTGCCACCAGGAAAGCAAAGCGGTGACATGGGGTTGGGGATAGGCCCTAGGCCTGCCACTCTGTCCTTTTACCTTTCATAAGGAAGTTTCCCGGGGACAGTGTGTAGCTGAGGGTGTGCAGTCTTGGGCAGGATGGCTCTCCAAGTGTCCCGCTGTATTTTCCTGTGACAAGCTCTCATCACAAATACTACACCTACGGTATGTGCACACACCCTTTTCCCGTGGCTTCCCAATGCCCATAGACCATAAACCCCTAGAAATCAGACACTTACACATTATAGCTCCTTTTATCTCCAGGGTCTTGTACTGGCCCAGACCAGGTCTGAGCAAACATTTAAGGGAGGAGATAAAGAAGTTGTTCAGGAGGTTGTGAAAAGAAAACATGCAGGGGCATTCCCCTAGGGTATACTCCCCCCCCTTCCCCACCCCACCCCCACCCCATGCCAGGCTCAGTCTTAAGGAGAGCCATTCACAGGTCTTGCAACTCTCAGTCAGCCTTGGATCCTTGAAACTTTCTACCCTTATCCCTTGTCCCCGGCCAACAGGCCCTCCTCTTTTCTAATTACAAATAGTGCTCTATACGTTACAAGTGTCCTGGTAGAAAACAAAGGAGCTATGGGTGACCTCTGGACTGGGGCCACAGTCCCTATGTTTCTAGTTCCAGGGTTGGGGGAGTGTGGGGTAGGAGGAGGCGGAGGGAGACATTTTCCCAGGGTAGAAGTCTGGCCTTACTCAGAGAAAGAAAACAGGAAAAAGTACCCCTGTTGCCAAAGAGAGGCAAGTTAGTAAGGGAGTCTTGGGCCCTTGCCTCTCCAAGCTGAGTCCTAAGTCTTCTGTGGTCAGAGGGTGAACTGAGATTAACTCAGAGGAGCTAAGAACATTTGTCCTCCAGTCCCCACGCAGTGGATCCATCTGGCCACAGAGCTACTCTATTTGTCTTTGTGTCCCAGGCCATCTAAGGTCCCTAGAGGCAAGCATTTCCTTCAGGAGTTGGCGCTAGGACCGCTGGAGCTTGCTACTAAGAAGGCAAGGCATTCTGTCTTACACCTGCAAGAGAAGGCAAGGAGCCACTGCAGTGGGTGTCAGGAAGGATTAGGTTAAGCCTGGACACCCAGTGGGGCCGAGACCATAGGACTCACTCTTTCCCTCCAGCGCTGTCCCGCTCATCGTCCATTTCCCGCTGAGATAAAGTTGCATTTAGCGCTCCCAGGGGAAGCCCATAATGGATGAAGAAGTGGCTCCTTCTTGAACCAGCAAATGAACATCCTTCTCACTTCCCTCTCAGGCTAGAAGGAAGGGAGGGGTTGGGAGGACAGAAAGGAAAGAAAAGAAAGAAAAAGCCAATGACTTCAATAGGCTCTTCTTGGAATCTGGATTAAACTAGTGGGTATCCTGAAGGTGCACATGCTCTAAAGGAAAGGAAAAATAAAATCTGCTGATCCAAAGATTTGGATTTGGAGAGAGAGAGAGAGAGAGAGAGAGAGAGAGAGAGAGAGAGAGAGAGAGAGAGAGATCTTCCCTTTGGTGAAAATGCAGACTTCCTTGTGTTGGAGTGACCTGAAAGATTATGTATCTGATCTCTGCTTCCCATAAGCAGTTTCTCTCTCAGGCTCTCTAGCTAGCAGATGTGATAACATCTGGGCAGTTATTATCGCCCTTGGCAAGGGCTGCATCCTTAGGGACTTAGGCACCCGAGCTGAGGCTCCCCAGAGAGAAAGCCCCATGATCTTCTGCTACATGAGGATAATATAACAGATTCGCAAAATTATTTCTTCTTAGGTCTTGATTTCACAGTTGTTGTTATTACTATTACTATTAATACTACTACTGAAGGCTGGACCAGACAGCATGCCAGTTCCTCCTATCGGATTTGAATTTATATTTTGAATCACAATCTCCTGTAGGTTAGCTCCATTCTGTACCCCAGGCAAGAAAGATTCTATAAGCAGGCAGATATAAAAAGCAAGGGTCCAAAACGAAGCAAAAGAAAGTTCTCTTTTCAACATCTTATTCCCTTTTCTCTGAAGTGGATTTCTTTTCCCGGAGTTTCTAGGGGGAAAAAAAAGTGTGTGTGTGTGTGTGTGTGTGTGTGTGTGTGTGTGTGTGTGTCAGGAAAGGAAAAGATAAAGATCCCCGCTACACCCTGTTTACTATTTTCCCCTTTTGATGACTAGAAGCGTCAGATCACCTAGAGCTCCTTTGAAATGCGAGTTTGTACACGGTTAAAGGAGACAAACAATAAGAGAAATGCACAATTTCATTTCAACAGCCTTTCCCCGAGTAGAAAGCACATCCTCCTTGCGGCTCCTAAGTGACTGTCACTGGTGGTGCCTGACACAGTTATATTCGCAACAACAAAGTATGCAGAGAAATTAAATTACGTGGAAATCAATAGCGTCTGACTGCTTCAAACAACTGTCTGTCATGGCTATTATTCTCCCGGAGCCTATTTATAAACCATGAAAGAAACAGGTTCTTGCAGCATAAAGACAGCGTCTTCCACAGCGCGTTTCTGTGTTGTTATTTTTTCTCCATATACAGAGGAACGCACGGGCATAATTTAACATACAAATGCCTCTCTGTATACATTATATAACCTCTCGTTAGGCACCGGATAGTGGAGGTGTGCCTAAATAATGCGCATATATTCTGGGAGGAAAACACCCCGAGAAGAGTGCTTGCATCCCGTCTTTCTTCTTCCAAAAGGTGCCTACCCTTCAACAATAGCTGGCCCTTTTGATCTCTGCAGACCCGCGGAGGGACGGTGGGACGTGCAGTGCGCATGCCTGGCCAGCTACAGGTGCATCACCTGCCTTGTCCTTGCTGGTGGTCACTATAAGAGCGGCTCCCACGCGCCGCCGCCGGTCGGGACTCGACGAGCGCGCGCGCGCTCGCCCAAGCACGGCACCGCGGCAGGGGAGGGCGCGCGCCAGACAGACGGAGACAGCTGCTGTCTGTCAGCGCGGCGGGGCCCTCGAGCTCTCGCGAGAGCTGCCCGGGCCGGCCGCGAGAAGTGGGGCTCAGGTGTAAGAGGAGCGCAGCCCGTCGGCGCGCCGGGCTAGAGCTCTCGGAGAAGCGGGATCGCGGGACCTGCGCGCGGGCGGGCGCTCTGCGCGGTCCGAGGCAGCGGGCCGCGCTCCCCGGCGCAGCAGCAGCAGTAGCAGCAGCAGTAGCAGCAGCAGCAGCCCCCGCCCGCGGCGAGACCGAGGCGAGCCGCCGAGCCGAGCGTAGCCTCGGGACAGAGGCCGGGCGAGAGGGCGAGCGGGCGAGCGGGCGAGCGTACTTTGCCGCGGACTTTGCGAGTGTTTTGTGGATTTTTACATGCCAAGCCGCCAAGATGATGTCCATGAACAGCAAGCAGCCTCACTTTGCCATGCATCCCACCCTCCCTGAGCACAAGTACCCGTCGCTGCACTCCAGCTCCGAGGCCATCCGGCGGGCCTGCCTGCCCACGCCGCCGGTAAGCGCCCCACGCCCGCGGCCCTGGCCCGCGCGCTCGCCCCCTCCCCCGCTCGGCGGTGCTGCATGGCGGCTGCTGCCCGGCGCGGCTCCGGGCCCCGCTCCTGCGGGCGGGCGGGACTGTTCATAGGGGGACCCCGCTGTGAGGCACGTGTGGCCCGGGACCGCGGGAGGCAGTGGTCCTGTCCTCTTGTGCCTCTGTCCAGCGCCTGTCATCCGCGGGGAGCCCTGGGGCTGCGGCTCTCCACTTGGCTCCACTTTCTCTGTTAATTTCACGCCTGCACAAGGCGATCTGTGTGCTCGCTCGCTCGGGTGTGTGGCACGGGTCCTTAGCTTCGAGTGACATCTCCATTTCTTCTTTTTCTTCTTCTTTTCGCCCTTTTTGTCGTCTCCCACTCCCTCTCCCGGAATGTGTTCCCGTGTCCCCTTTCTCCGCCCTTCGCTGCTCCCGTCTCTCTTCTTCCCTTCTGTCTCCCCCACCCCGGCATGGTCTCCAATCGTCCCCCGGTCCTCCGTTTACCCGGATCTTCCCACCCCTCCGTTGTTATCATGGTCGCTTTGTGTTTTGCCTTTTGCCCGTGCTTTCCGGCTTGTGTGTTTGTTTTGTGGTTTCTTTGGTGTTTGTCCCCCCTCCTTTTTTTTCCTTTCCTTTTTTTTTTTTTGGTTTGGTTTGTGTCGCCTGCAGCTGCAGAGCAACCTCTTCGCTAGCCTGGACGAGACGCTCCTGGCGCGGGCCGAGGCGCTGGCGGCCGTGGACATCGCGGTGTCCCAGGGCAAGAGCCACCCTTTCAAGCCGGACGCCACGTACCACACGATGAATAGCGTGCCCTGCACGTCCACGTCCACTGTGCCGCTGGCGCACCACCACCACCACCACCATCACCACCAGGCGCTCGAGCCCGGTGACCTGCTGGACCACATCTCGTCGCCGTCGCTCGCGCTCATGGCCGGCGCGGGGGGTGCGGGCGCGGCGGGCGGCGGCGGCGGCGCCCACGACGGCCCCGGGGGCGCAGGCGGCCCGGGGGGCGGCGGTGGCCCGGGCGGCGGCGGCCCCGGGGGTGGCGGCGGCGGCGGTGGCCCGGGCGGCGGCGGCGGCGGCCCGGGCGGCGGGCTCTTGGGCGGCTCGGCGCATCCGCACCCGCACATGCACGGCCTGGGCCACCTGTCGCACCCCGCGGCCGCGGCCGCCATGAACATGCCGTCCGGGCTGCCGCATCCCGGGCTCGTGGCCGCGGCGGCGCACCACGGCGCGGCGGCGGCAGCGGCGGCGGCGGCGGCCGGGCAGGTGGCAGCGGCGTCGGCGGCGGCTGCGGTGGTGGGCGCGGCGGGCCTGGCGTCCATCTGCGACTCGGACACGGACCCGCGCGAGCTCGAGGCGTTCGCCGAGCGCTTCAAGCAGCGGCGCATCAAGCTGGGCGTGACGCAGGCCGACGTGGGCTCGGCGCTGGCCAACCTCAAGATCCCGGGCGTGGGCTCGCTCAGCCAGAGCACCATCTGCAGGTTCGAGTCGCTCACGTTGTCGCACAACAACATGATCGCGCTCAAGCCCATCCTGCAGGCGTGGCTGGAGGAGGCCGAGGGCGCGCAGCGTGAGAAAATGAACAAGCCGGAGCTCTTCAACGGCGGCGAGAAGAAGCGCAAGCGGACTTCCATCGCCGCGCCCGAGAAGCGCTCCCTCGAGGCCTATTTTGCCGTACAACCCCGGCCCTCCTCGGAGAAGATCGCCGCCATCGCCGAGAAACTGGACCTCAAAAAGAACGTGGTGCGGGTGTGGTTTTGCAACCAGAGACAGAAGCAGAAGCGGATGAAATTCTCTGCCACTTACTGAGGAGGGTGTGAGACGCCGGGTGGGGCACACTGGGGAGCTGAGGGGTGCGTTTCTGGGGTTCTCTCTGGCCTACTTCCCCTCATTTAGAGTGTCTGTTATCCTGCCTGCATTTGGGGAGTTCCTTTACTTGCCTTTCCCTCAGCCCCACACTGCACCCTGCCCTTACTGTCCCCCAGCCTAGAGAAGGGTGTGGGTGTGGAGAAAGTTTGCGACGGCAGAAGGAGAGAATGGGGGGCGTTTAGGTGAGCAGGGCGTGGGGGTGAAGAAAAGCAAAGACTAGAGCTGGGGGTTTTGAGAAGCAGGATGGTTCTGGGGACTAGGGTGGGACGGGAAGATGGGGGAAGAACTGGGGATAGACAGATATCTTGACCAGAGACACTTACAAAAATCATCTGGGGACCAAGGAACTATGTACAAAGACAAAACTACCAACCATCACCAAAAAACAAAGCATAAAACCCTAGACAAATAAAGAGGGGGGTGGGAGACAAAGAAGGAGGCTTTAGGAATTTAACTCCTGGGAGCAGTATTCTGCAGCTTCGTTTATCCCCAAGGAAGAGAAAACAGCAATACCATTACTACCACCACTCCAACTTCCCAAGCACAAGTGAGTCCTACAGGAAAACCAAACAACCCGGACCTTGAGCTTCTGGGGAGGAAGGTAGTTGTTCTGTGTTTAACTCTCCCTTCTAAAATCCTACACCGTATGTGCGCTCTTTGATTCATTTCCTCTTTTCCAAAGAGACTCCAAGGCTTCAGCCCAGCAGCTGGACCTTAGCTTACATGCGCTTTGGGAAGCTGCCTGGTCATTCACACCGAATCTTCACTTTCCAGGAGCCAATGGCCACAGCCTTGTGGCCTGGTCTTGGTCAGGTGAGGGTCTTTAGGCCATGAGAGCCCAAAAGACAGAAATTAGGTTCTCTGAAAAAAATATTTGTTCTGGGATAATTAAACGATCTTAACACCTACAGTAGGGTTTTACTTTTATATATTTGTTCATGCATCCATGAACAAATCTGAAACTTTTTTTTCCTTCCACCCTACTTACAGAACTTTACCTTCATGTGCCTGCCCTGTTTTCCGGATTCAAACTCTACTGACACTTATTAATTTAGATTGAATGATAGAGTGGGAGATCATAGGGAGGAAACTTCCTTCCAGTTCCACTTTTCTCCACTGAATACAATCTCACTTTTCTAGGTCCCTGTCTCCCTCCCTTGGAGAACATGAAGTTGTTGAAAAGCTGAGAAGTTTCTGCTTTCATTTGGGGGCAGGAGTCCCATGTAAGAAAAATCACCTAAAATCCCAGAAGAAAGGAAGAGATTTAAAGATTTAAAGCCCCTCCCACCCTGTTCGTTTCAAATAGGTCTGCACTTATCCGGGAAAGCAGAAGTGTTTCCCTGTTGTTCTTGTTGTTGTTCAAGGATCATTTATTACCAGGGATAAACGCTGAGTTGCAGAAACTTCAATTTGCACTATGAGTTTCCAAAATAGAAAATCATGTATGGTATCTCATACTAATAATCCAAACTGCTGATGGATTTTTTTTAAATGAGAAAGACAGTTTGAGAAAGGAAAAAAAAAAAAACAAGAAATGTGGTCTAGTGAAATGCCTGCTTTGTTGTGTATACGATACTGTTTGGATCTCATGTGGAGATGGTTTCTTACTATCATGTAACCACAACCGAAGAGGAAAATGGAAGAGATGAGGGGGGGAGCACTGTCTAGGAAGACTGAAATCATGCATGGTCTGAAAGGTGCAGAAGGAAGTACGATTAGGTCTCACTCTGGGTAGGCGTTGTTGTTTATTTAATTATGTCGTATGTCATTGTTTGCAGCACAAAACATTCTATGCATTTGAAACTGAGCACTAAACTGGGCTAGCTTTCTGATAGACCGTTTTGTGGATAGTGTGATCTCACAGTCTACTTACTGCCTGTTTCCACTGAAAACACAACATTATTGTAAATATTTTCTTTCATGCACAGGCTCACACAGTGGTTACAAACTGCCAGTGTTAATCCTGAAATGTCTCACCGACTGGTCCTCCTCCTGTCCATGTTGTGTCTGCAGAGCTTTCTCCTTGGTTATGTCTTTGCTCTATTGCCCCCCCCACCCCACCCCACCCCATCAGAACCATTTCTGTGCGCCAACATACAACAGGGAGGTGTGTCCCAGCACACTTCCAAATAAAACGTGACTGAAAGAAGAACAATTTTATGATCTGGGTGCATTTTTGTGTTTACATTGAGCCAAGTCCTGGTAGAGCCGGTCAACAAATGAGACAACCAAAACAAACCAAAACAAACCAAAACAAACCAAAAAACAAAACAAAGCAAAAAAAAAAAAAAACAAAACCCACATCAAACAGACAGCCGCAAACAAACATTAAAATCAAAGAAGAAGGGGAAAGGGGGAGTCAGCAGGAATGAAAGGGTGAGATTTATTTATTTTTTTCTACATGAGAGTTCAGTTTCAGATAACTCCTGTAAGATGAATTGCTTGTCCATTTCCTCAAACTTTTAATCTTAATTCCAGAAGCTCTTAAGCCACTGCACCCTGTTCAGAGCGGTGAGGGAAAGCTGTAAATAATCAGGCACCTGAAAGACATTTAAGTCAAGGTCAGGGACACAGGCATCTAAGGTTTGAATGTGCTGTTCTACTCTAAAAACACTTCTAAAAACTGTTGTAACTAAACGACTTTTCCTTAGCAGTTAATACATTTTAAAAGTATTCTTTGATCTGCCCCAATAACTTATCAAATGCTTCTCTTTATTTAGAACATTTTGCATACCACCTATTGCTTCAGATTGACAAGAGATTTTCTTTCTTCCTTCCTTTTCTTTCCTTCCTTCCTTCCTTTCTTCTTTTCTTTTTTCTTTTCTTTCTTTTTTCTTTTTTTGTGACCTGGAACTAGATCAAATGCCAAATGTACAAACTTTCTTAATAGTTGGGACTATATCCTCTGAAGTCATCTTATTTTAGCTAAATCTTTTTAACTTCACCGGCATATCTGTGAAAGAAAAGTGATGTTCAGAAAAGAATAGTACATTTTAAAAAGGTGTGATTTTAAAACAGTTGTTAATATTTTAAAAAGCACTAGAGGTATTTTTAAAAATAGATCTCTTCCATCAAAATTGGTTTGTTTCTGTTATTGACTTGAAATATCATCAGAGTTTCTAATAAAATACATTTGTAAAAACACATTATTTTATAGAAAAGTATGACCAGATTTCATTGTTGGAGATCCAGGAATGAACAAATAAAAAGATTAACGAAGGTTGTTTTTCTAATAATCTGCTCAAACAGAAATGTTGCAGGCAAATACATTTGTATTATATAATAATGGATAATGTATGTATTAAGAATTTAAGCATTTGTTTTGTATTAAGTAAATCCTTGCCCAGTACTTAAAAAAGAGTATTATGCTAATAAAACATCATGAAAATGCATTGCTTTGCAGGGTTTCCTATTTTATGTAGTAGGAAACTGTGCAAAACTTAAAAAAAAAAGTTTTGCTTTCTAGTAAGTTGGATGTGTACAGAACAGGAAGGAATGGTAGAGCTCTTGTAAGACTCCTTTAGCCGGCAGCCGATGGCAAATTTTAAAAGGAAAGCCCTGAAGAGAAGGCAATGGTTTGCTGCTCTGTGGTAGTTTAGCCTTTCCAAGTTCTCTGGTTCCAAAAGTCGGGAAAACACGCGGAATGGACTGCCTCCCATATCTACTAATCGGTGGGGGGAAAATGTGTGAGTCTGAAGTCCTCTAAATAACACACGTTTCAAAAGGTAGGGGAACTAGGGTCCGATTCTGTTTTAGTCTCTTAAGACACACAGGAGCAAAATAGGAAAGCGGAAAAAGAAAAATATATGCCTTGCCACCGAAATGCTACCTTTCTCTTAAAACTGCTTTCTGAACTCTTCACGGGATTCTGCTTTTTCTGTAGTTCTTAAGAAAGGATGTCCCCAGCATCCGTCAGCTAGCTTCTGGATAGATTTTTGTCTAATGCGTGTTCTTAAATTATTCTGAACTTCAGTTATAAACTGTTAAATAAACAGTAGGCACCCACCGCAGTGATTGTATCAGTTTTTACTTTCTTGTGATACTAAGGTTACTTGGGTCCAGTTCTTACAGTTAGCCTCTCAGAAAGAGGACCCAGATCAAGACTGTTGGTAAGTCCCTGCCCCAGGGTCAGACTCATCTTTGTTTTCTGGGCCTCTGGACTTGAATGTTACCTGGGCTAACACTCCCATTCTATCTTGCAAGTGGGTGGGCTTTCCTTATTTAGTGCTTCTAGTTTAAATAGGAGACTCTGACTGGCTAAAATTAGTGTTTCCAACCTTATTTCTAAGTGTCTGGATGGCCAGAGGGGAAGTGACAACCACAATTATACTGGATAATGTTCTGCCGCCGCTGTCATTGCTACAACAGTCTTAGCCACACCAGAGGAGCCTCACAATCCTCGTGGGCTGTTTTAAAGGAGGCCACCAGCTTAATTGATTAAAAAAAAAAAAAAGCAGCCGAAATCAAGTTCTCACGGGGGCCCTCTCTTTCACCTGCGAGATAAGTCTTGTCGCAATAATTACGTTATTTAATATTTGATCAAACCTTCGCGCCTCTGCGACTTCAAGTGCGCAACGCGGCCGCGGTCCAGCCGGGCACGTGCGACGCGGACGCGCGGCCACCCCACTCGGGTTGCCTGGCCCTCTGAATAATTCATGGCTTGAGAGTTCTGGAAATTAATAAAATGAATGATAACAAGAAGCTAATTAAAAACTTTCTTAATTGTTGTCAAGTCAGCTTGATGGGAAACAGCCCTGGGTGACTCCATCCCTGAAAACCGCAGGCTGCAGAGGGTGGCGCTGGCTGTCCGTCCCGGCCCTCCTCGGACTCCGGGTGACTGCGGGAGCAGCTCGCAGGCTCCCTGCTCCCGGCTGCGGCCCTTTACAGCCCACCTACCTACCTTTCACCACAGTGAGGGAGGTTGGCATGTGAGGCTTCAAACCAGAGCAACTGGGTCGTATTTTCAGCTATCAGGGTTGTACCCCCACCCCCACCCCCCACCCCACAAGCTCAAGCTTCTTGCTGGGGACCCCTGACCCCTAGGTTCCTAGTCGCCAAACAAGCAGCATTTTCCCGGGCAGGGACAGCATTCAGTCAGGCAAGGAAGGGAGGGTGCGAGCGGGTTAAGAGCCCTAGGCGAGGCATCCCGCGCGCCTGCGCACAGGTAGCCGGCCGAGCGCAGTCTGTGGTGGGGGCGAGTCCGGGCGGACTCCCAGTGCGTGGAGCGTGGCGGGGTGGGGGGGTGGGGGGCAGAGCCCGCGCATGCGCACTGAAGGCGCCTAGGACCCGTGGGGGAGTCAGCTGCAGTTCCGGGTTTCAAAAATTAGGCGCTGTCAGAGGTTGAGTCCCTCTCCTAAGTGCCTTTGAGATCAGTCTGAGTGAAAAGGGAAGAAGACTCAAATCTCATATTAGTTAAAAATTCTCTTTCTACATCCCAACTTGCCTGAGTCAAAAGTCAGTTAAAGGATGCAGAAGTTTCAAATTTGGTTTTGCACGTTTTATTTTTATTTTTTGTTTTTTGTTTCTTTTTTAAAGAATTGGATGACTACGACCTAGGTTTTTGTTTCGTTGTTAAGATGCAAGTTAACTAATGCCTTGCTATGGTTGCAAATGGATCCGACTAGAGAGGATTTATATTTGGGTGAAAGGATTGGGGTGTTGCAAAATCCTCGCGTTCCCCCTCAGATCCCGGGGTGGAATGGGGAAGCACGCCCCAGTCTGCTCTGAGGGAGGTGGCTACTAACAAACTGAAGGGGTGGAGGGAGACCGAAGGGACTGTCAGAGAGCTTGAAGAAGACTTGGCTAAAGGGGTGGAAGGAAAGGAAAGAGACCGCGCATTTATCGAGGAAAACGAATTGCAAGCGTAACTTTGTTTAATAACTCCGACGCCTACCCTCAGCACAGCACAATGTATACAAACTTCTGTAGACGAGAATCAGAATAAAACAAAACGTTGACAATTTCCAGCCGCGGAAAATCACTTGCACAGGTCTCTTCTCTCTCTCCCGCCCCTGCCAAGTGTTGACAATAAACATTTAATGAAGGCAGAGACCTGGCCGTCTCCAGACAGTGTCAGAATACTTTCAGCAGACCATTAGCACGGCTTCTTCTACTTCAAACATCGCGCGGCACCCTTACATTATTAAAAAAAAAAATACAACGTGTGAGATAAATAATACGTTCACAAGGCTATCTTAAGTGGTCTGCAGGAGTTCTGATGCCCCTGTACTTACTAACAGAAAGTAACTCATTGTAGATTACTCGCGCTTAAAAATGTTAAATACAGTTAATGCAATATTAATCGCCCTTTGGTGATATAAAATGCAATATTTTCAGGCAGCTATTGAGCTTTTCCAGAGGAAGGGCGATGAGAAGAGTCGCAGCTGAATAGTGGGAGAAAAAGCCTGGTATTTATTGCTTTTGTTTGGCTTTTGGCTACAGAGACAGGAACCTTCTAATGGGGTAAGGACATTTATTTTATCTGCAATCTATTGCTGAGAGAGCAGGGGCGGCAGATGGGGCTGGTGCGATATTCACAGTGTAATTTAGAGCAAATCCTAATAACTAATAATGATTTATGTTAATTTTGATCATCTATGCGACTTTACCAAATCGTTGCGATGAAAGGAAGAAAAAGAAAGAGAAGCTAAATGTGAAGAGGGCTCTGAGGCTCACTGGTTTGGGAGCTCGCGTCCTGGGCTCTGCAGAATCTTAAAATGCATTCTGTGTTAGCAACGGAAATGTGGGTATTTGAAAAGGCAGGTGGGTAGGGTGCCTTTGACATGGGGAAATCTACTTAAAATGTGTGGCCTTCCAGCGGCAAGCGCTTTTCATCCGTTTTTACTAAAACCGAATTAGCTTCGGTTGCTTTTTTTCCCTATGTTAAAATAAATAAATAAACAAACAAATAAATAAATCTCACGTTGGGTGCCGAAGGGCGGGCGGGGGCGGGAGCTATTTTGGGATTGGGAAAGCAGGGAGCAAGTGTACCTTAATAGAGTCTTCCTAAAGGGTAATCTTAACGTCCTGGCTCAAAGTGAGTTTAATCTAGGCTAGCAATCTCTTGGCGCACGCTGCCCCGCCTCTTGCAGAAGTTCTATTCCGGGTTCCTTGAGTTCACTGCCTCTGACTCCTAATCTTTGCCTTCTAGCTGACACTTGTTTGCCAACCTCAATTTAGGGAAACCAACTCAGCCTTTACCACCCATCTCTACCTCCCTCCAAGAAATTCTCAGACTTTCAAACTTAAACCTGTCTCTTCTCTCTTGACTCCCTTGGTGAAGTGGCACCCGAATAAAAACCCCCGGGGGGCTTCCAATAGAATCCAGGTTCTAAACTGAAAAGGACCATTTTCGGCTGGAGTCCCAGCAATTTTGAAAGGAAGGGCGCAGCCTCGCTCCTGGCGGTGTGCTTCTCACTTCTACCTTTTGTGGGTTTTAACGCCTCAGGGCTATAGTTTGAAAGTAAAACAGCTTCAAAGCATCGCCTTATTAGCTCTGTATTTGAGAAATCCAGAGATGAAAACTGCCTAAAAGGTTTAATAGGGCGGAACAGTATTTATTTGCCAAGCAAACAGCCAGAATATAGTTCAAAAGGGGTGCAGTGGCTTCTCAGCAGGAGGCTGGAAGGGCGAGAACGTGGGCAAAGCGAATTTCAAGCTTCAGTTCTGAGGTTAAAGTGAATCAAATAAGCTCCGAATGAGATGTATCTTTTGATTTTTTTTTACATTATCTCCCGCGCCCAACATTTATATATTCGGACATTTGCTATCAGGTTTTGTTTCACCTTCCTGAGTTATTGCCAAGAGTTTTGGTTTGTTAGTAAAACTTTGATATTTTGTTTAGGAAGATGAGTCATCTCTCTAAGGATTTGATTTGCCAATGTGTTTTAAAATACAAACACACCCTTTAAAGTTAAATTTTCATAATTTTTCTTCCTGATTTTCTTTTTAAACGCTACAGATGTAAACTGCATGTGATTTCTTCTACTAGAAAAAAAAAATCAAGCCACAAGATTCAGAATAAAGTATCCCTTTAAATTATGCTGTTTGGGTCTTGCTTTTGAAGATATCTATCAGTAACTGTACTGGTACATCACTGCTAGATTCTGGGTATCAAGGAGATTTTAAGCAAAATAAATCTTTAAACAAAATAAATCCAAGCAGCTGACGTTAGCTGTTTGCTGATGTGATCCTTAGGAGCTGTGGCTGTTTGTGGGCTTGAAGCTGAGCCTCCACGTGCATATCCATATACAAACAGATGTAAGCACGGTGGGTTTTTTGTTTTTTGTTGTTTTTTTGATTGTTGCTGAATGTAACTGAATCTTATTTCTAAATTTCATCCAATTCCGTCTCAGCGTTTCAGCACCAGAAGCTAGTCCCCTAAAGTGGAAGAGTGGTACATTATTGAAACTCTCTATCAAACAGCTCTGGGGTGCAGCCTTTCTGCAAATGCTGGCTCTCAATGAGGTCTGGCTGTCTGAGTGCACATAAGCCCCTAATATGTTAATGGCCGTAGGGGATGCCTAAGGTACTATCTCAAGCTGCTTCGCACACCATATGTCAGGCCGTTAGCCACATGGATCTATTAATCAAAAGGAGCTGGAGAAGGAGGGGAAGGTCTTGGATAGAGGGAGAATGAGGGAGCTGGGGGAGGGGAGAGGGACAGAGAAAACATTTAAAATCCCTTCCAGTTACTTTTATTTACTAAAAGGAATAAACTATATATTGAAAAATCAACAGGGCTCTTCTTTGCATTAAGTGGAAGACTGCTCACAAATGTCTGTCTACCAAGGAATTATCGTAGTATTTGTGTGTGTGCTGCGTAGAAGGAAGTTTTACCTCAAGGGGTCCCATCTAGGGTTTCTTTATTTAACAGCCTTTATAAGCAAGACTCACTGGGCAACAAAAAAAAATTTTTTTTGTGATGTGTATTGTTTTCTCGATGAATTTTATTAAAAACAGAGGAAGGAGTAGGGGAAACGCTTATTATAGGGACACAAGCAAGGCACAGAGGTCATTCTCTGGGGACTTACAATGAATATGTAATACATTAATATACATCTACACACAGGCAATAGGGTTCCCTCCACTTCTAGTCATCCACACAGAGAGGAAGTTTAACACATTTACATTTTAGCCCCTTCCTCTAAACTCTAAGCTGAGTTTTTGATAAATTAAAATGCAGAATATCCAGGTAAAAAAAATTAAATGACAAAATATAAAAAACCAAACAAATGAAACTCACCTCTCTTGTTTCTGTGTTGAAATATCCCTTGTCTTCCAATGTTTGAAGTAAGTTTCAACTAGACGTTTAGTTTAGAAACTTTGTGCAACCTTCAAAGTAACTTTGTATCCACACATGGAGACTCTGCAGATGGTACTCAAGAAGAAAAAAAATTAAAATTGTATTATGTGATGAATATATTTGCCATATACACACATTTCTTAAGTAAACCCAATGGGTATATTAATTTTAAAAGATTAGAAACTATACCAGAAACAGATGAATGGAAGAAAAAAGTAATCAAGTTAAATTTAAAACTTAACTTATCTCCATGTGCAGTCTTAACTGAGATAACAGACTATGATAAAATTATCAAAAGTCAATTTGGGTGTATGTGTTGTCTTCACAACAGACGATGATGTGAAAAATGATATGGATGATGATAAATAATATGAGAAGTTACTAAATTTTTGTTATAAAGGCTGTAATGAGTGATATAATTGGGAATACATACCATTGACTATGTCTTTTTTAAATACTGTCATGATTAATAAGCTTATATTGCAGAAGTTAATTTGTAATATATGGAATGACTAAAAGTTTTTTGATCTTATATTTCCAGTGCGTGTGAGTAAATACTGGATTGCATATGGAGAATGCATCTTTCACTTAGATCATAAGACCCCATCAGCACACACCTATAACATTCTGTTATGTTGGGCCATGTAAAGAAGAAAGTAACAGGATGCTCTTACTCAAGATTTAACAATACATTAAAGGCACGCCTGAAATAGTGCTTAATGGTATAAAATAAAAATTATCTGAGTGCTATTACAGTATGTAAAAAATACAGGTCGAGCACTTTGTACTATGTATTAGACTAGAGGTATTAAGTTTTACGGTTCTCACAAAAGCATTTTTCTATCTTAGATACAGGGAAAGGTTAACATTCATTATCTGCTTTTAATAAAGAGTCCACTACTTTTGATTGTTTGGTTTGGCTAAGAAATCACATGTGAATCTTAGTTTTAAGGGGGAAGTTAGTGCATTTAAAACTGGAGAATGCTATTGTGCAGAACTGGTCCATCTGTAAATATGAAGAATTTTAAAGCACACTTCCATCCAGGAACGCATGAAGATGGATGATCCTGAATTTCAAGAGCAGCGTGATAGGGAAAAATACTTTTTATCTTCAAATTTTGGTGCAAGCCACTAGCCTTTCTTTCTTTCCCTGTAGTTAAAAGGTAGCCCATATATCTGTCTCTTTTGGTTTCCAAAGACTCGTAACTTAATTCCTCCAGGCTGTTCATCAGCACAGTAATTAAACTAGCGAATGGATGTAAATAAAGTGAAATTGGTTTCATGACAGATGAGGCAAAGAGGCCTCTGACATGAAACAAGGCAGGACAATAATGACTGCAGCAGCATCGGGCTGAGGAGCGAACCCCAGCTGGATTTATTAGGTGCTGCTGTGATTTGCTGGAAGCGGGCAAGACATGAGCACTCTTTAATGTGACAGGAATTTTGCATCCTAAATAGCATATTGAAATATAAATCTGGAGATGAGTTTAGGCAACTGTAAACAGAAGTACATGTTGGAAAAAGATGCCATTCAGTTTCTTTTTTTTTAGAAGAGCATATTCTCCTAACTAATAGAAAGGCTTTATTTGTTACAAGTTATCATCTAATCCTGGGAGCAACAAGGGGTAAAAACTATCACGGATTGCTTCTTTGTAGTGAATTCTATTGCTAGTACAGGGCTAAATTTAAAATTCCTAGGTGTACTTTCCAAGGAAGTCACCTTGTACAGTTCATTTTTAAAACTCAGCACAATGAAAACATATGTGTAGGTAAGGGCTGCAGGCTTAGATGGCAGAGATATGACAAACTGGGGGAGAAAGTTGAATGAGTGATTTATTTTATAGAGTGGAATTATTGTACTTAAATAAAGATTTGGCTCAAATTACCTCTGGAGGTCCGAGTCCAGCAACCCAGAAAATAAAGTTCTAGTTACAAGATCAAATCATCTCAAGTCCTTAATAAGACAAAGCCTTAAAATCAAATAGAGTTTTGTATCTATACATCTATATACCGAGAAGCTCCACTACCCAGGGGCGATAGCTGAGAATCGTGCAATAAGGGGAGGAGAAATCAGAAAAAAAAAAGATCGCACAAAGAATGCATGCTTGATGGAACCAAGAGCACTCGAGGGGAAACTGAGTCACTCTCCCCTGGAATAAAGATGGCATATATAAAATAAATAAAAGACAAAATTTCCACCCCCAGGAATAGATTAGTCCTATTATCTGCGAGAATATCAGAAATAAACTGCTTTATGTTTAAATATAGTCTCAATGATTTAAGGCTCCTCTCAGAAGAAACACAATCCTCTAAAGCTTCCTAGAGAGTTGCAGGCCCTTCTTCAGATGAAAGTCAAAATTTCAGCACCACGGCCAGCGCAAGCGTATGCGCAGCTATTGACACTGGAGAGGTGAAATCTTACATACTCTCGATATACATTTATCGGAGGGCCCTCATCTTTGAATGGGATGCTGACATTTCTCATGTCCTCAAAACTACACAGAATGATGTGTTTTGTAATACACAGAAGAGAGTGTTTGTGACCAAAACTATTATAGAGGAAGAAAAGAACTTAAAGAGAAAGAAAAATGAAAGAGAGAGAGAGAGAGAGAGAGAGAGAGAGAGAGAGAGAGAGAGAGAGAGAGAGAGAGAGAGAGAGACTGACTCAATGCATTCTCCCTCCAATCTAATTGTGGAATTGCGGGTGACTTTCAGGCCAGGAAGGAATTTATTATGAAACTCAATTGACTTTCGTTCTGAGCCTGCCTTTTTTTTTTTTAAACAGAAAAATACGCCTAATTATTTTAAAGTTCCTTTCCAATTGTGAGGCATAGGCAAGTCCTTTAATTATAATACAGTGTGAACAAGGGGAGCATATGGAAGAGAATGTCAAGAAGAGGGTGCCAGGGGCAGCTCCTCAGAAATCTGTATTCATTTCTGTCTCTTATTTGCTCAGTAATCTCTACCATCATAACTAAATCTTGAAGCACTGATGTAGTTCGAGTTGTTGTTGACTTAACGTCAAAATTCAATCACTGGGGGTTTTGCATCAGCCGGGCTACTTATTTGTCTAATAAATCCGTCATTTTGTAAGAAAAATATTTGAGCAGCCGTACTTGACCTCTTGGTATCCACAAGTCACATTTATTTCTCCCAGTTTACAAATGCAAAAACCGAGATGATCATCTAACGCCTGAGGAGCTGTGTTGATTTCTGATTGGATTTTAGATGGAAATGTCTATTTTAAATACCTTGTGATTAAATTGTACACATAATAGAATCCATGCATTTTAAACTCATTCCTGCTTGGAAACTTAACAACCTAGACTGCTAGTCATACATACCGATGCCAAAATCGAGAAGAAAAAAAAAGTCCGTCTACCCCAACCGAAATTGTCCAATAAATACTAAAATTGACCCCTAATTGGAAGACTTTATTAAAGTCAGAGGTTGTTGAGCTTTTTTTTTAAAATTTCTAAACTAGTTCATTTTGATTATCTCCTCACATTCCCCATGGAGGGGAGAATACTGTAATTTATGCAGGAGAAGGGAGGGTTTTATTATGCCAAGTTCAAAGCTAGGGCACACAGGACTGACCATGCTGGCATTTCCAGTCCTAAGGCTACAGGCTTCATTTTCCCCCTAAACTCTAACTGAAGTTTAAGAAAATTCATATTACCATCTGTTAATATTAATTAAGGGAAGTAATATGCTATAGTTGGTTGAACTACTTTTATTTTCTCCCAGCCATGTGCTTAGGGATTGCTAGCAAACACTCAGCTGTCCCTTCCCTATCCCCTCTCTCTGAAGAATGTTTTCATGTAAAGACGATTTTACAACTTAAGAATCTTCCCAAATTCGTTGGCTAAGTCATCACATTCTTCTAGAGTTTCCCTGTTCCGTGCGAGCATTTTGCCTGTCTGTAGAAATAGAACGAAAGACATCTGAATCAGACTAGAAGGCTGTTTTTGACAGTCCGAGACTAAGAGAAGGGGACTTTGAAACTGGATCAGGTAGCTTGTCTTAGGCTTTCAGTCCTGAATTGTATCAGGGAAGGGCACAGACCAAGCTGATTCTGGTGGAGAGAGGACCAAGGCTTGTATCTAATCAAGTTAGGGGACCCCTTGTACTTTCTTGCCATGGGACTGGGTTACTGCCTGCTTGTGTGTGTGTGCTGTTCGCTAAACAGAGAATCATTGTAGTGGTTGGAACGCACAGATTTAAGTCAAAGGTGGTACGGAAGGGCCTCCTGAACTCCTACTGTCTCCATGTTTTGTCTCCGAATCTTAGCCCTGCATGACCTCTAGCTGAGTTTGGGGACTTTTCTCCTTTGCACACTGCGTGCTGGAAGCTCTGCCGCCATGGACCTCCCAGAGTGGTGAGGAAGGGGTCTTTCCCTCTGTTTCCCTCTGTCCCAGAGTTCCTAGCGGCCCCAGTGAGGGGTTCTGGTGAGGTTTCTGCACTGGGCAGAGCTGGAAGAGAGAAATTTCCAACTGCAAGGCCTGTGAAGCTCCAGGATGAAGCCTTTCCCTTGGGTATGTGTTGCCCCAAAAGTCCTTGGGATCCTAGCTCCTAAAAGCTTCCTGTGCTCCTGTATCCCACTCACTTCCTCCCATTACTTAAAGGGGGCGCTGGTGAGCAGCAAAGGTTGTCCAGGCAGGAGGTAGTTCCTGCCCCAGCCTGTTTGGAGCTTGCTCCCCAAAACTTAGTGGTTGCTTGTTGATAAGATGCCTTCTGAGGGGCTACTGAGATCATATCTGAGCGTTTCTTATATCACTTCCGTTTCCAAGCTGGCCCACCTGAATCCGATGACTTCGCTTTCGTTTTCCTCTCATAGGACTTGCAGCATTTAATACATTCAGAGAAAACCACCGAATAAAAGAGCAAAATAAAATAGAAATCCTCAGATCTCTACCCAAACTTCCCGGTGAGAGCAGTGGCTGGTACAAACAGCTCCCAGATCTCAGGCCCTGGAGATCTGAAAAGGAAGGTAGTGTGTCTGGATTCCTCTACAGGTCTGATACAATCGCTACTTGGTCATAAGGGAGTAGTTCTTGAGTCTTGACAAAACCAGACTGAAGTGACAGACTTTTCTGATATTTTGTTTCTACCACAAAAACGGGAATCTTTTCAGAATCACCACCATCTCCCGGATCTATCTTAGCGCTCCCTGCAGCTCGAGAGAAAAACAAGGGGAGATGTTGGGTCTCTAGGATGTGAATTCTGAGGGAAGTGTAGTCCTTGACAACAGTGGCTGACAAAGTCAGGGGTGTATCTGGAATAGACCAAGGCTGGGGAGGAGGGCAGGTCGCTGTGTGCATAGAGTCGGCTTCCACCTCCAAACTTTACTCCCATTAAACTTGGGGGACTTTTGCACTTACTGCTTGAGTCAATGACTCAGTCAGAACACTATCGAGAAGGCACAGGTTTCCTTTTTCCTGTGCATAGGTTGTGCTATTGTTTGTGAAGACAGCTGAGGGCAGGGGCACGCTTGGAAAGAGGAGAGCCTTGTGCGGCTGGTGTGGGAATATTTCAAAACTGGTGATTTTAAATTGAATAGAAACTGTTGGCAAAACTGTATTTAAATGCTCAACACTTCTAGATATGGGATATTGTTTTGCAGTGGTAGCAAGGTGAACTAACACCCAGCACCTGCGGGAGACCTGAGTTCCAACATTCGAGCTTCAACACCAGACCCCACTTACAGGCCCAAAATTTAGCCTTCACTTACATTAAAGTAGCTACAAGATTACTAAATTCTTAATGACAGAAGAGGGCTCCGCCCGCCTGAAAATACTAGTGTTAGCTTGTGGAAACAGATATTCTACACTGTAGTTATTAAAAACTTATAAAATCTTAAATCAATATAAATTAATTTAATTATGATTTGTAATTGCATTATGCATGATCAATTTGAAACACTACTTTAAAGATAATTAGAGCTGGGTGCTGTCACTCCTGACTCCCCTAATAGCTTAATGAAAAAGAATGTCATAGACTCACTACCTTTGGGTTAAACCTGTAAATTACACTAAATGCTTATTTTCCAATAAAAAATATGGTAAAATAATTGTACATTTTATAGACATATTTTATGACTCAATTGTAAGGGTGTAATGGATTTTCTTGGTGGAACTGTATTCTGCGTTTTTCCATGGACCTAGTTAAGTATTTATTAGGGTTGATTGAGCTGTCAGTGTTTTTTCAGGATCAGACCTCTAGGATTTGAATGAAGACTAACTTTTATGTAAAAATATCATGCTGTCCTCGAAGCTTATGCCAAGAGGTCACTGCAGATGGAGGTCCTAACTTAGCATAATGGGTTTAACATTTCCATGACATCATCAGGGAATCTGAAAGGAGTCTAAGGATAATCAGAGTGGTCATTCAGGAGAAGAGTAAATATTTTATGAGGATATATAGAAGACAGGAAAGATGGTCAGAAAGGTGAATCTCAGCTCCTTAGAGTTCAGAGAGGGAGGCGTTGCAGCCAGGCACAGAGTTGAAAGAACCATTGCATATGCTGAAATTAGCCAGACGAATCTGAGAGGTTCAGCAGGGACACATATCTGGGAGCAGTTTGTATAGATTGCTTTTGTTTCCCGAACTTTTTATGCATCTCAGTCTGGAGGATTTATCTTTTAAATGGTAGCATACAGTAATATACATTCGGCACTCTCCTGGCCCTAATTTTCTGTGTTGGTTTCTCAGTATTTTCTGGTACTTCAGGATAGGCTTTTACTTTTAAAGATGACTACTGAAATTATCAAGAGCATATTAAAGTGTTTGTCAATTAGATAAATCCGGTAAGTTCGTCTTTATTTATTTTCTTCCTCATATAGAATAGTATTTGATTATCTGCATTAATATAGGTCTTGGTAGATTAACTTTTATCTACCATTAGATTTCTGCTCCCAACCCAAGACAGGTATTGAAATATGTGCACATACAGAGAAATAGATAATAAAAACGACAAAGGACTATATACTTCATAGTTGTAAGCATTTTCTCAGAGCGCTATTTTCTCAAAATGTTCTCTGCATGTTTCTTCAAGACAGGGTTTCTCTCTGTAACCTTGGCTGTCTTGGAGCTTGCTGTGGAGACCAGGCTGGCCTTGAACTCAGACATCAGCCTGCCTCTGCCTCTGCCTCTGCAATGCTGTTATCAGAGGTGGGCACCACCATGCTAGGCACAAGGTGATCACCTCTGTTAGACCTCACGTAACTAGAAATAAGTGTATTTTGTTATTTGAAAAGTTTTCCATAGGGCTAGTTATTTGCCTGTTTTCCATAGGGCTAGAAACACTTGCTCGAGTTGACTGTTGCTGTAAAACTGCTTTTGTCTTACTTTAGATTGTGTGCATCAAATATCTGACGTGAATTATTAAAACTGTCATCTGCAGTGAATAGTGAGTCTTCTTGCATTGATGTCTATTTCTATAAAAATTCCCCCGATGCTTATAGCACAAAAGGACTCGAGAACTTTATTCTCTGTGGAAGATATAAATGCATTAAGTGATGGAAGGAGTTGGAGAAACATTCTTGTGTATAAAAATTAGTGTTTTCTCTAAAAACTTACCTTGTCTTTTCACACATACCCTGCACAGTGCAAAGGTTGCCAGGCCACAAAGGCATCCCTGCTCTCGTGTACCTGACACCTTGGGAATGTTCTTCTTCCTTGCGGCCTCTTCTCTCACAATGCGTTCTACAGTAAGGATTCATTTGCTGTGCCCCTGGCTTTTAAGCTATGTCCATCCGGAAGGCTTGTTTGTCTTTTCTCTGTATTTCCTCGAACGACTAACGCGACATTATATAAAACCGGCAGGAAAGCATCATACGTACTCAAGCTGAACACGAAGGCTTCCCCTCCTATCATACTGAATGCACATAAATGACCCAGTTTCTTGCTTCCCTTTCTAATAGTGCCAGTGTATTCTGGTGTTCTCACCAAGCCTGGCAAATGGCAACTGGGGTCATTTTTCAGCTAGGATTCTTTCCTTTCTTAAATTTTTATCTTAAAATTATGTTGATTTGAATTTGGTTTCACAAATATGCCACCATTTTATTTGAGAGCCATTTAAATGGGGTTAATATTTTAAACGTCATAATTTTCTCTATGTAAATTGTATCATCAATTTCTGCGCAGTCATGTCCTGTCAATTAGTTATAGGTTGTTCTTGTGATCAAAAGCCCCACTCTCTTGACCCGAATGGTGAGTACACTCCATTATTTATGCTGTCACGGACAGATCCTATGTTAAAAATTTGGCATTATGTGGTCACCAGATATTAACTTGAGAGCGTCTCTGGATGATTTACTCTGACTTTCCCCTTCGCACCGTCACTGAATATAGCAACGTAATGATTGCTGCAAGTGGGCCAGCCAAATGTCAAATAAATCATTCCTTTACCAGATGCAAAGTTTAAAGCACCATTTAGCAAGTTTTGCTACTTGGTAATGGGGCCCAGCAAATTTTATTTTCTGGTGAATTTTATAATGCCTCAGGGTAGCTGCTGTCATCTCGGGACCACAGAGCACCACACCTCAATAGTTGCTGGACCTCAGCTCCTTCTTGTAACCGAGCAACTCTTTATGGCCACCTTAACTAGATCTGTGCATCAGATAGAACAGTGCTCTTTTTCTTGAACTCTGATAACCATTGGTTTGCAGTGTGGGAAAAGAACTATTAATGCCTTTAAGACAAGAAATGGTGCTCGCAATGGATCATGCGGCAGAGATATGAGTGAGTGTTTTTGTTTTTAAATATAAAATTCAATTTTCATTTTAAAACCCCAAAGAAGTTTTATTTGTAACGACCTTCTCCTTCATAAACTGGGGAAAAGGCCGCTCATGCTCTGAGTTTTTCTTTGTCTATACAAAACAAAACAAAACAGAAATAAAAAAGCCTGCAATATTTTAGACCCAATTCTTTTCTTTCTTTCTTTCTTTCTTTCTTTCTTTCTTTCTTTCTTTCTTTCTTTCTTTCTTTCTGTCTTTCTCTCTCTCTTTCTTTCTTTCTTTGCCTCTCTCTTTCTTTCTTTCTCTTTCTTTCTTTCTTTGCCTCTTTCTTTCTTTCTTTCTTTCTTTCTTTCTTTCTTTCTTTCTTTCTTTCTTTCTTTCTTTCTTTCACATCAAGCAGAGCCCAAAAGGAGAGAGAACTGACTGTGGACCTGTACATTAAATTTCATGACTTGAAGCCATAGTGGCCAAACATCTTGTTAATCAAAATCCATATTCTCTTCATGTTTTGAGCTGTTTACCAAACAAAGAGTGAGGGAAACCTCCACCCTTGCACATTTCTGCTTTAAATGCAGAAACATAAAAAGAATTAGATTAGGAAATAGAAGAGTACAGTGACCTCCCCCTAATCATAGTGTGTGAGATGGAAAAGTTGCACTAATAAAGCCATTTAAAGGCTTCTGTGGACAACTGCTTCCTCTTTGAAGATTAAATGAATGATGTTGATGTGATTAATCTTAGGACAGGGAGTGATACAGCAGCTAGGAAATACCTCGGTGATTTCCATAATTAAACTGAATCAACATTTCAAAGAAATGCCAGTGTTACGGCTTGTATATTAGAATTACATTCCTCAGACAGAAGAAACAAATAATTTGAGCAAACAAGATTTTCCTTTTGGTGTATTGAGACTTCTTCTGTCGGGTGTCTCAGAGTATCTTAGTATAAGTCACCATTACTGCTTCTGTCCCCTGTTCTTGGCCATTTTGGTGTCTCATTGCACATGCAGAGCGAAATCAGTGACTCAGCTTCCCGTGGCTTCTTTACTTTTGGATCCTTACGATTTGCCTTCTCTTAACCTCATTTATAAGGTAGCTAGCTATCTGCTCACCCCAAGGAAGATTCCAGAAAGTTAACTTCTAGTTAAGGGCAGTGTTTTGGAATTGTTTTATTACTCTGTGAGGATTTCAGATAATCATAGCTCTGACATCTCTCCACATTTTTCATAGATTTAAAGCTCACAACAGTGTTTTTTTTCTTTTTTGACTTACATATTAATTGTTATTTAGTTTCTAGTAAATAAATTTATTTTCTAGTAGTAAGGATTTAAGGGATTATTTTTTGTGCTTTGTGAATAATTTAAAACAGAAAAAATGTTCAGCACATCCCTAAGTAAGCTATGTGAACTTGGCTTGCATGATAAGTCAACTCTGAATAGTTCTGGGTTCTTAGTGAATGTGCAACTTCAGGCCACGGGCTAAGGATCGCTGTGGCAATAGTTCAACCACCACGTTAAATTATTTTAGATGCTTCTGAGTGACTTCCAGGTTCTTTCTCTCCCTGGTATTTAAAAGAGGTAAGAAATGATTTTTCTCAATATTTTCTTTTCTTCTTTAAAATTTTTTATGTGTTTTACTCGCATGAGTGACTGTGTACCACACGCATGTCTCGTACCTTCACAGACCAGAAGAGGGTATCAGATCCCCTAGGACTGGAGTAATAGAAGGTTGAGAGCCACCATGCGGGTGCTGGGGAAAACCCAGGTCCCCTGGAAAAGCAAGCCAGTGCTCTTAACTGTGCAGCCATCCATCCCAGCCCCAGGGCATGCTTCTTTGAACATACCTCATAAACTACAGTTTGGGTTTAATCTGTAGTCTTAAGTCGGATGAATTTGGTGGCCATTACCAGGTCACAGATGAATGAAAATATTCATCCCCCAAGTTGCTTTACCTTCACTGTTGTAGAGCAGAAACTGCTGAAGCAACCAAGCACCAAAACTAGCCAAGCAATGAGACTTGTTACGGGGACCTGACTAAGATGGTCTGTAATCTGTCACATTCTTCACGAAGGGTAGGAGTTTGAATGAAACGTCTCTCATAGGATCATCGGGAGTGGCGCTATTAAAAAGTGGGTTCTTGCGGGATAGGATATAGCCGTCTCCTGAGAGACACAGCCAGAGCATGTCAAATCCATAGGTGAATGCTAGCAGCAAACCATTGAACTGAGAACGGGGTCCCCAATGGAGGAATTAGAGGAAGGATTGCAGGAGCTGAAGGGGCTTGCAACCCTATAAGAACAACAATACCAATTAACCAGAGCTCCCAGGTACTAAACCACCATCCAAAGACTACACATGGACAGATCCATGCTCCAGCTGCATATGTAGCAGAGGATGGGAGGAGAAGCCCTTGGCCCTGCCAAGGCTGAAACCCCCAGTGTAGGGGAATTGAGGGGATGGGCAGTGGGGGTGGATGAGGAGGGGAGCACCCTTATAGAAGAAGGGGAGGGGGATGGCATAGGGGGCTTATGTCTGGGAAACCGGGAAAGGGAATAACATTTGAAATGTAAATAAAAAATCCAATAAAAGAAAACGTTGATAGCAAAAAACGATTGCCACATTATACTAATAATTACAGAGCTAGCTTATATCATGAAAAAAAAAAAGAAGTGGGTTCTTATTGGAGTAGGTGTGGCCACATTGGCAGAAGTATGTCACTGGGATGTGAGGTTTCAAGTGCTCAAGCCAGTGTCACTCTTAGGATGCCGATCCAGATATAGAACTCTCAGCTACTTCTCTAGCACCATGTCTGCCTGTGTTCCACCATGCTTCCCGCCATGATGATAATGGATTAAACCAATGGGCCTGTAAGCCACCCCCATTAAATGTTTTCCTTTATAAGAGTTGCCATGGTCATGGTGTCTCTTCACAGCAGTCAAACCCTAGCCAAGATGCAAAGTCACCCATGCACAGAAGGTGCCAGCTAGCTACAACAGTTATTGAAAACCGAGATACAATGATTTCAACATGTAGAACAATTATCTTCATTTGAAATAGACTTCCCGGCACTGAACATTACTTACGACAAATGTAAAAAAAAATAATAAATCACTGAACCAAAAGCGCAATTTCCTCTCAAATCTTTCCTCTCTTGCTCGCCAAACTGGAGTCATAATAAACAAAACAGGACAAAAGAAGGTGGCACTCAGTGTGCTGGGCTGTAAAGAGATGCCAGGGGAGAAAAGCTCAGAAAATCTCCTTTTTGTAAGACACGTGTCAGATAACCAAAAGAACATGACTGGAGGAGGAGGAAGGAACTCGGACCTGTGTTGAGGGGGATCTGATTTCTGTGGGGAGCACACAGCCCAATACGCCAGATCAGTCCGCTGGATGGTGGGAACCGTGCAGAAGGAACATGGAGTTATTGGGCCAGACCGTAGTTTATATGTGTGAAGAATGTCTTATATCAATGGGTGGTGCTGAGGGAAAGAATGAAGTCACAGACAAGCAGACCTTACTAAATAGAGAGCCCTGCTCCATTGTTGATGCTGCTTCATGATTGGCTGGAGTCTCACGCATTCTTGAGGAGACGCTCTTCTGGAAGACTATGAAAATACAATTCACAGGCTTCTGTGGCGTCCAATTCCAGAGAACTGAGGGTGGGAAGAGATAATTACTCAATGAACCATTCATCCCAGAGCACTTCTGGAACACGGTGAGGAACTGGAACCACGGAGAAGCTCTGAGAGGGCTCCTTCTTGGCCGTCCTGGTGATACTCTTGGGCGTCCCTCTTTCATTCCCTCCCTAAACTTTCCTAGGAAGCACTCGATGCTTATTTCTGGACGGGCCATACTTGTCACAACCTTTTTAAAAATAGAGTTACATCTATTTTTATATCTCCCACCTCGTTTTCCTTTCTTGAGTTTTTGCTTTTGTTTTGTTTTGTAGCTAAAACAAACGTCTTATGTCTCATAGCCGTCCTTTGGTAATGAGCTTTAGAGAGAAGATGGGAAATGTCTCAGCCTGTTTTTCCTCAGGTGGCCCATATGGCTCTAACCACCTTTCAGGGGATGTGCATGTTTGCTCTAATGGGCAAAATTCACAAAGACAGAGGGCACATCAAAATGGAGTGACTTTGGTACTGAAAGTTTGACTGCTGGATACCATTCTCCGGGATTCCCTAAATGTAAATGATTATTGATCTTTGCAGATTCTCTCTTGTTATGTTTTGCTGACAGAGAAATGGCATTTAAAGATTCCCTACAACTCCAGAGAAGCTTTGTTTTGTTTGGCATGTATCAGAACACAGTTTTAAGACTGGCTATCAACCTAGTTATAGATTCTCTAGAACTCTTAGGAATTCAGTTTTCACCACAGCGTTTCTCATTTTCCGACTACTCAGTTTCTACATATCCCCCTCTTGTTCACTCTGCTGAGCACATCACGACGTATGAAATGTCACTTCTCTGTCACCTTCAAGCCTTTCCTCTTCCTCCATGTTAGTGTGTATGACCTATGTTGCATGTGTGTGGAACATGCCTTCAGTGTATAGGTACACCGGCATC
>NC_141548.1:86347500-86390000 GCF_021556685.1 Rattus norvegicus | reverse complement strand
AATGAAAATAAGTAAACAAGGAGCTGTAGGTTCTTCTGTCTGTAAAGTTCTTCTGTCTGGAGGATTCTGCCTGTTATAACTGGTGCCATTCATTCTTGAAGATTAATAATTTGAGTACAGCTTCCGACATGTGGGCGGTCAGCGACTAGGGTGCTCAAGGCCCCTGATTGTCATGATGGCTATCATCCCACAGGCAGACCTTATATTAAGGCGCTCAAATAAACGCCCACTTCACAGTTCTTCATGTGCTGTCCTCAGAGGTGTGACCAGATGTTAACGGAAATACAATGTCTATCCCATTACTCGGGAAAGCTCACCTCACTGCACTAAGGCCTTTTCAGAATGTGCTTAAGCCAGACCTCCCCCACACCCCAGCCCCACTTTCCATGTGCTCATGGCTGGCCTCTACTCCTCTACTCCCTCTCTCTCCCTCTCCCTCTCCCCCTTCCTCTCCCTCTCCCTCTTCCCTTCCTCCCTCAACTCCCTCCCCATGCCCTACATAAACTCTATTCCATACTAAAACAAACAAACAAACAAACAAACAAACAAAAGAAAGTGCTTCAATTGTATTCTTCGTTTCGTATACTCGCGGAACTTCTTTAACTTTTTTTTTTAATTATTATCAAGTCAGTGTTTGCTTTAAAGAGCCATTTCTCACCCTTGCAAGTGTGGAATCATCCATGTGTATGAACTTAAACAGCCTGGTGGGGTTTTTTTCTTAATGAGAATAACAATGGCCGTGTAACGAGGGAGCAGAGGGCGGGAGTACTCTGCTTTAAATACATCTCTGAGAACGTCAAGGCATTTCCTCATGGTTCAGTATCTCTGGGGAAACACAAGCTCTGTGACACACTTGCTTAAATTCCTGTCATTGTGCTCTGTATCAGGCTCTGCAGACTCAGGCCTTCAGTCTGTACCAGGGGTTATCATCTACTGTGACATCCGCGGCCACTGTCATAGAGCTGAAATCAATGACTTTTTCCCGACATCCGCGGCCACTGTCATAGAGCTGAAATCAATGACTTTTTCCCCCCTTAGAGCAGCAGAGACAAGAGATGCATGAAGTCAGCAATAAATCAGAGCAAACCAAAACAACCTAGCAGTGGGACAAAAAAAAAAAATCGTAGCTGGACAGAAATTTCCAAAGGAAACAATATTAAATATAAACCCTTTCCTATGTGTTGATAGCTGCGTTTGTTTCAATTTTCTAAGCCATTGAAAGCGATGACATATCTCACTTTAGAACATGCCAAATGCATCATTTCCTTCCTCTTGCCTGCATCCCACCCTCATACACACAGAGAAGAAAAAGCTGAGGGCAGCCTTCTCCACGATTACTCTCTAGAACTTTGGTGTCTCTGAATGAAGATCTCTCCTCTTCCACCGACAGGGAAGTAAGTGCAGGCTTTCTCTGTGAGAGTTCTGCATCTGGATTCTGTTGATAGCTCCACATAGAAAAGCAGATATTGGCCTTCACACAGGTCTCGTTTTAACCAATAGTGATTTGGTTGGGTGTCAGGATTCGTGCTTAACTTTTATGAGAAATAATGAATTGCACCACTTAGTAGGGAAGCATGCCTTTCATAGTCTGATGACTATGTGTATAGTAACCGACCCTGACCTTGATGCCTCTTCCTGGCTGGTAGCATACTTTGGAGTATTTTTTTAAAGGTTGAAAATAAATGTATAGGAAAATAACTGATGGAAACAGGCCTTTGCTGGGATGTTTTTATCAAATCTTCAGAAGGTGAGCTCTGCTAAACATTTGCCGTAGCCACAGTTACCGGAGGCTTCCAGATTCATCTGTGCTCTCATTTCTGCCTCCTGAGCTAACTTGGGCTTCCCCAAGTTTGACGAAGGGAGTCTGTATTGTTTAGCTCTCTTTTTTTTTTTTTTTTTGTTCTTTTTTTCGGAGCTGGGGACCGAACCCAGGGCCTTGCGCTTCCTAGGCAAGCGCTCTACCACTGAGCTAAATCCCCAACCCCCTTGTTTAGCTCTCTTATCTGCAAGCCTCTGACTACAGAGCCCTGTTCAGATGTCTGCTGATGCTGGCTCTGGATGTGAGCTCCGCCTTTCTTTCTAGATTCTGTTGCGAGAGACATTACGCGGTGATCTCCCATCCCAGATGTGGCTAATGTTTCAGTTCACCAAGTTGTTTTATGATAGTAAGAATAAGATCAGTGACATCCAACCCCTTGTAAAAGGTTAAAGCTCAGACCAAAACCCACATAACTGTCTAGGGAGTCAATTTGCTTATTAGTTTTAATATAAAAAAAAATCACTAGCAACTACCTCAGCATTATTTGTGTGTGTGTGTGTGTGTGTGTGTGTGTGCGTGCGTGCATGCACATGTGCTTTCATTTTTAACAATATCAATTTCAAAACTAAAACTTTTGCTGTGCAGTCAATAAATCTGTAACCCCTGGAAAGAAGACGCCACTACAGGGAAGGGCTGCCACAGTCGGGTGGTTCTAATCAAATAACATTCTAAGTTAAATGACACTGTGCTCAGAGCTTTATCCATATATCGATGAAGCTATCTGACACCTCTATCCCTTACAAGGTTTAATAGTTGTAAGTTTCCCTATCAAACAACAATTGCCTACAGTTCTTTCCTTCTGTACCATGGGTCGCTATAGAAAGGTACTTTGTATTGCTATAGCTTTGTCACTTGCTTTATAACCCAGTCTTATGACTTAGTAAATAGTTAGTAGAAACCTGTCCTCGCTTCTAGGACTGGCTCCCAATAAATAAGTAGGATTATGTTGATACTCTAACTTCCAGGCACAGGGACAAACTTACTATTCACTGAAACGTGACCTGACTCTTGTTCCTGCTGCTTTTGCTGCCTAAAACAGTGGCTCCCCAGATCCTCTTCCTCTCTAATTAATGATAATCTACTCCACCTTTGAGAGTTTCTATCACTGACCTAGACAAATTTCATTACATACTTACCACATCTGCTCTTCATCACAATTTACACAGACCTAATTTATCTTAGCTTGTGAGTGGCAATTTTAGACGCCATGCTATATCCATTGTAGACATTTGTCAATCTGACTCATGAAGGGAAAAGGTTAAGCTTGTCCCAGGAGCTGTGAATTACTAAAATTCATTGAGTCACATAATCACAGTTTTAACAACAGCCAAGTACATCTAGAACGACATATTAGGCCCACTCAGGAAGCAGATGCTATTAATAATGAGGTCCTTACCTGACAATTACCCACTAACATCCTTTAAATGACGTTCCCCTTGGACGTGCAGTGCTGCAGTCAGACTGATTGGCCGCCATCCTCTCCAGTCAAACAGCTCTTAAACCTCATGGTTGGGAGCTTTACATTATAGAAAGCAAGTTTAAAGCTTTAAAGATCCCACTTGATAATCTGTCATCCAGTTTACTTAATTAAGTGGGAAATAAGTCAGTTTGCCCATAATCTCGACTGCTTAGATTCTGCCAAGCAGTCATTTAGCTTGAACCTGACCCCCTACTAGGTTAGAATTGCAATTTCTTAGGTCTTCAGTGGTTTCCTTTGTTGTCTTTGATTTTATTTCAATATACAAGAAATACATTTTAGTATCAGAATTTAGCAAAGTCTTGGTGATTGTCTTGGTACACTGAAATATTCTAAAAATAAAAAAATGTACCTGCTTAGATTTCTAAGCTAACCAAGAATGTGTTATCTGAACTCAAAACAGAGGGTATGCTTCTGATCCTGAAGTCTGGAAGCAAATAGAAAAGCCGAAAATTTCCATGGAGAAAAGCTAGGCAATGAATGGGAAACAGAGGCTTCCATGAGGGAAAGCCAACAATAATTACTTGAGCAGTGTCGAAGGCTGGAATAGGAGGTGACAAAACCCAAGGCAGCTTGGAGGTTTTAAATGTAGCAAGTGCAGTTGACTACTTTAAAAACACCAAAATAAGAAATACCTGTCCACGTTTGAACTAAGGAAACAACACTTAAGTGGTATTTGTGACATGCTTCCTTTGATAGGTCACCACAATAAATGAGACTAAGGGAACAATTGCATATGGTCAAGACAGTGTCTGACAAAACAGTAGACATGCCCTGAGGGCACTACTGGTCCTGAGACACCTCTGCTGTAACCCAGACTGCCTTTAACACTAACTTTCAGACATTGTTGTCTCATTGGTTTTAAGACCTATCTGGATTTCTACTCTCACAAGCTACGTCAAAACTTAGAAGTTCAAACCTGTACACATATCAGACATAATTTGGGCAAGCAGCTCTATGAGACAGCTTTTTTTAAAAAAAATCTTTTTTTCAGACATGTTAATAAAGAGTAGACTTCATAAAAGAAGGTTGTGGTACTTGACTAGATCATAAGAAGCACAATATACAGCAAGAGCTTAAGGAAGAATATCATTTCTAGTTCAGTCTCATATCACTTTAAATGGCAAACTGGCCATTGCCACCAAAGAGAGAAAATTTATAGTAATAATACCAGTCTATAACTTATAATCAGATCTTTGTACATGCATATTTTCCAAATAACACTGTTTATTCATATAGGGAGCATAAAATGAGTTTAATATTATTGACTATGAAAAGATTTGTAAACTTAGAAAACAAGATCTCAGCATTTCCTAAAATAACTTGCTTTCTAGAAATCCTTTTCTCTACTGACTCAACTCATAAATTGCAAATCACCTAAAAATGCTCATTTGCTAGAAAAACACTTACCAATATTTTAGTTTGTATCTAGATCCAAAAATATGTGTGAACTCCGTCAGGTTGAAGGTTGCGCACATTATTAATTATTTACATTATAACCCTTATCTGGCCATGATCTGCTTATGACTTTTATGATAAATGGTTCAAAAAGTCTCCCTTATTAATCTGTGCAACACATGGCAATCAAAGAAGCAGAAATATCATGGAGATATCTCTGGCATGTCTGAGAAGTTTGTATAATCTACTGGTCAGTGTGAAGGCCCTTCATTCAGGTCTCTTGAGTTTGTGTGAAGACTCTGAGATAACAGAGCTTCAGTACCTGACATTCTTCTTGTAATGAAGTACGAGTTCGGAAATCATTTGAGACTGCAACCACAATGTAGCAGGGTCTTCTATTCTTTTTCTAGTGGCACTTATGAAATTACAATATAATACTAAATTTGCACTCTATTCCTTTACTCAACATGGCACCATATGTGCCTAGGTTGGTGTGTCCAGGAAACATTTGTTTGCCTTTTCAGTTGAGGAAACGTTGGTTGGAAGTTGATTACATGCAAAATGGGCTTCAGTGTAAACTGATTGATCCTGATGCTCTGTTCACACTTATAAGGTTCCCCACTATGAAAATCTCCAAATCCTTTGTTAAATTATAAGCCACGTGTCTTAGTCAGGGTTTCTACTCATGCACAAAACATCATGACCAAGAAGCAAGTTGGAAAGGAGTTTATTCAGCTTACACTTCCACATTGCTATTCATCACCAAAGGAACTCAGAACTGGAACTCAGGTAGGTCAGGAAGCAGGAGCTGATGCAGAGGCCATGGAGGGTGCTGCTGGCTTGCTTCCCCTGGCTTGCTCAGCTTGCTTTCTTATAGAACCCAGGACTACCAATCCAGGAATGGCACCACCTACAGTGGGCCCCCCCCACCCTTGATCCAGCTTGTGTCAAGTTGACACACACAGTCAACCAGTACAGTATAGTTCTCTTCTAGTTTTCCTATTCCATGCCTGGTCTCATTTTTCCTGTTGAAGAACAATTTTCTTCATGTATAAAATAATTAAATGATTTTTGAGAGAGAAATGTGCTCACAAACAAGGAGTCTTGTGAATGTCACAAAATACTAGTGACTGATCAAGAGAGAGTGTGGGCAGCGTTCAAAGGGAAGAACCGAAGAGCATCCTGAATCCAAACAGCTGGGGTTTCTCCTGAGCTCCAAGCATTTCCAGATACGTGTCTCCCTCAAAATGCATACAGTCAGGATGGAGAGGTTGCTAGGAGTTGAGAAGCACTTGCTGTTCTTGCAGGGGCCTCAGTTCAGTTCTCAAATCTTAGGTGATGGCTCACAACTGCCCACAACTCCAGTCCTAAGGTATCCACTTTCCTCTTCTTGCCTCCATGAGCACTGCACACGCATGATGCCCATGCAGACAAGCAGGCAGCCCTACATACATCAAACATACAAAGCAACCATGTATTTTTAGTCTTTCTTCCAGAATTGATTGAATGCCTGATAAGAGTTGTGAAAATAGCCAATGACCTTCTTGGCACTCATAATGATAAATCTCTGGGTAGCTTCTTAAATCTCTTCTTTGTCAGTTCTGGTTCCTTTCCTCATCTTTAGTGAGAGTTTTAGGTTTGGTTTGGTTTGGTTCGGTTTGGGTTTTGTGGAGTTTATTTGGCAATTACTCTTCATACCAGTCCTGAATCATATTATCCAATGTATTGCTGATAGTTCTTCTTTTTCTATTGTATTTGTTGAATTTTTTTAATACACTGTATTCTGATTATGGTTTCCCTCCCAAGTCCTCCCATTGAAATCCAGACTCTTTCTTTCTCTGTGTTATTAGAAAACAAATAAGCACCTAAAAAGTAAAGAAAGTAAAAGTAAAAACAATTTAGAATATGTAAAAATCAAAGAAAAATATTTCAAAAAAATACACAAGAAACACATACGGAGACACACATGTTTGCACATGAAAAAATCCTTTAAAAACACAAAACTAGAAACCATTATATGTGTCTGTGTGTGTGTGTCTGTGTCTGTGTGTGTCTGTGTTTGTATGTCTATATGTTTGTCTGTGCATCTGTGTGTGTCTGTGTGTGTGTCTGTGTGTGTGTGTGTCTGTGTTTGTATGTCTATATGTTTGTCTGTGCATCTGTGTGTGTCTGTGTGTGTGTCTGTGTGTGTGTCTATGTGTGTCTGTGTGTCTGTGTGTGTGTCTATGTGTGTCTGTGTCTGTATGTGTGTCTGTGGGTGGGTGTCTATGTGTGTCTGTGTGTCTGTGAGTCTGTGTGTCTGTGTGTCTGTGTGTGTGTCTGTTTGTGTGTGTGTGTCTATATGTGTGTCTGTGTGTGTGTCTGTGTGTCTGTGTGTGTGTCTGTTTGTGTGTGTGTGTCTGTGTGTGTGTCTGTGTGTGTTTGTGTGTGTGTCTGTGTGTGTGTTTGTGTGTGTGTGTCTGTGTGTGTGTCTGTGTGTGTGTTTGTGTGTGTGTGTCTGTGTGTGTGTCTGTGTGTCTCTGTGTGTGTGTCTATGTGTGTCTGTGTCTGTATGTGTGTCTCTGTATGTGTGTGTCTATGTGTGTCTGTGTCTGTATGTGTGTGTGTGTGTGTGTGTGTGTGTGTGTGTGTGTGTGTGTGTATCTGTAAGGCTAAAACCCTAAGATGCTCCTTCACAGCATGGTGGAACAAATAACCTCTCACAACACCACTGAGTTCAGTTCGTGTTAGCCATCTACTGCTGGGCATGGGGCTTGAATTTAAGAATGGTTTGTATACCCAGGGAGACTCCATTGGGAGAAAAACAAAAATAGAAACAAAAAGAAAAACAAAACCCTATTTTTTTGCTATGCAAGCAATTATCAATTGAAGATAACTTCTGTGTGAGGGATGTGAGCCTGTGCCCACTCTTCCTTTCAGCGCTGGGACCCCGTCTGGATTAGATCCATGCAGACAGACCCTGTGCACATGGCCACAGTATGTGTGAGTTTATGTGTGTCTGTCCTGCTGCATTTAGAAGGCCCCATTTCCTTCTCATCTTAAATCTCACCTGGCTCTTACAAGCTTCCTACCTCCTCTTCAGCAGGGTTTCCTGAGCTTTGAGGGGAGAGATTTGATAGCGACACCTTGATTGTGTGTGCACATTGTCCAGTTGTGGGCCTCTGTATTTGTTCCATCTGCTGCAGAAAAAAACTTTTTTGATGATGTCTGAGCAAAGGGCTGGTCTATGAGTATAGCAGAACATCATTAGAAGGCATTTTATTGCTAATTTCCTATAGCAGAACAGCAGTATTTGGTCTTACCTTAGGTCTCTGACACAACTAATCTCATGTTCTTGTCACCCAAGCAGTGTCAGCGATGGGTTCCATCTCATGGAGAAGGCTTTTGCTGACACCTCTAAGACCTTTATCCTGAGTTCCAAACTCACATCTCCACTGGACATCAAACCTGCATATCTCCCAAGGACTATAAATTAAACTAATTAAAGACTAGAAGGACCTCATCACTATTCCAATGTTCCCATGATTCCTCCCAGAATAATATCAAAGATATCAGCCCACCATTTAGATAGCCCTTCTCACTTTCATCAGCTCCCACTTGGATATCGGGCCTTGAATCTGCTTGCAGACCACCTGGGCAGCGCCCAGCCACCTTGTCTAGTACAAAGTAAAGGTCACATGACCGTGCTCACAGACAGTGATCTTTTCCAAGTTGTACCCTGTGCCTTACAGCTTCTTCCCCAAGGCACATCTGCCCATACTCCATCCCGTATTCTTCTGATACACGAATCTGCTCATCCTTCCTGCTGTTAGTCATACACTTTTGATAGGCAAGTGGTAAGCTGCAATCCCCTTAACTTGTGAGCCTCTGGTCCAGGAACCTCCCGTTAGCCTTTTCAAACTCATTACACTGAAAGCCTTCATTTACTTGCCATTCATGCCACATTGAATAGAAGTCACTTGTATGCCGTGAGGGGTTTTACAGCAGAGATGCATGCCAAGCTGTTCCACTTCGTTGTCTCTGTCTTTTCACCTGGAAAGTATGTGTTCATCTGCCACAGCTCAGCTCCGTTATTAATGTCTCTGTGAACACCGTCTTATCACACATCACCAACTGTATCTGATTTCCTTCTGCGGATTCCACGTCAGAACCTAGGAGCATAGCATCTGCAACTCAGGGATCAGTTAAGGAGGTGCGTCATGAGGAAATAGTAACTGATTGTCTTTAACGAGGGTAAATATCAGCAGTGAACACTCCAGAAGAACAGAAAGCTTGTTACACAATCACAAGACCAATACACTAGCGTAACAAAAATATCTAAGGAAGGGTGTTGCATGATTTCGTTTGCATCTAAATAGTTCAGCTACTTTATCACAATATTTCTTAAAGGTAGATATCCTCAAATATCTTTAGTGTCCAAAGTAGTCCATTTGTCACTTCACTGTGTCTTCCCAAAAAGTTGGTTGAAAAGGTATTATTTCAACAAAAAATACACACAGGACAATACCAAATCTCACAGAACTTGGATAATTGTTTATAATTTCTAAATCAAGGAAACCAATCTCACTTCTCATAAGAACAAATGTTTCCTGAGTTAAATACTGAAGTCTACATTATCTGTGGTACCTAATGGTGTTTGGGACAAGGCATGGGTCGTTCGTGGTTTAGGATAGTCACAGAAAGAAAGAACTCCAAAAAAGGGTATTTGAAGAACTGTCAAAATAGCCCATGTCATCACTGTTTCTTAAAGATACATGGTTCGTGCATGAGGGATTTTTGTATGTTTCAATATTTGGCAAAACATAAAGGTTTGTCTTTTTGGTGTGCTGCATCCTTTACTTGGTCTTGACAGATTTATGACTACTGGTTGCTCTTCAAATAGCCTTCTACTTCCTGGTTTATTCGATTGTTTTAATTATAAATAGAGTGAAATTATATTCAAATGCTGTGCAATTAAAACACTGTAGTTGGGCTGTGTCTAAAAGGGGGCTGGAGAGAAAAACCACTTTGGCAAACACCAATTATTGAACTATTCACTTAGCATTTTTGGTTTGAACTCTAACTATTGGTCTTCCCAATGCTGGTGCCAATGAAAGGCAGGGTAAGGAGCTGAGGGTGAGTTACACTATGTCAACCCAGGCCAGACCAAAACACTTGGAAGCATAAGACTAGAGACAGATAGACAGTGGTCTCAAGCTCCAGGTCTGCCTTTCCTTCACTGTGCAGTCTTTACATTCCCTGAGACTTAGCGGTCTCACCTTTAGTGACACAAGAGCAATTACCGAATTTACACAGGTTTTATATGATTTTAATAAATTAGAGCAATGGAGAGTTACTCTTGGCATGGGCCTCTCTACCATAACCCCAGCACTCGGGAAACAGAGGTAGCAGCATTTCTATGAACCCAAAGTCAGTCTGTACTACAGCAAGGCGGGCAGATTGGTCAGATTGGTCTTGACTAAATTAAGGCCCCGCCTCCAACGAAACAAAAAAAACAAAAGCCTAAGAAATTAAGAAGTGGATACACCATTAAAATTTTACTCAGCATGGTAAGAGTATTTTTACTATTATTTCTGTTACTAATGTATCCCCTAAAATAAGTCATAGGAATCCACATGGATTTGCTCCGATAAACTCAATCAGGGGCAGACACTGGAATTCTGAGAAAGAACTGTTTAGATATCTGGTTTGGTCTGGAGTCTCTGCTTATCTTTGACCCAGAATCCTGGTGTCTTCCTCTCGTTTGTAAAGGCTTTTCAGCCTCTCTCTTTAGAAACAGTGTTTGGAGTGAGGACACTCTGGCTTCTTGACATTCTTGGGTCTATCCCTACCATGCCCTTCACTGACTTTCTTTCACCTTTCCTCTGATGACTTGGCCCATCCAAAGAGCTACATTTGGGTAAAACTGTGTTATTACCTGACTATTTTATTTTATGTATAAGAAACAGAACTGAATCTCCTAAGACACAGTTGCCTGCTTATGAGTTAATATCTAGTGACACAGAAACCTGCTATTTCATAATTCGAACTACACTATCCACTGTTGGTGAGCATATTCAACAGTAATAGGAAGAACCTCATAAGAAATCATCTTGTATTTTAAGAGAGGAATGATGTATACTCTACTTTTTCCTATTTCGTCATCAGCTTTTAGATCATAAAACTACATAGAAGATACAAGAAACTGCAGGGGCCGGAGAGATGGCTCAGCGGTTAAGAGCACTGACTGCTCTTGCAGAGGTCCTGAGTTCAATTCCCAGCAACCACATGGTGGCTCATGACCATTTTTAATGGGATCTGATGCCCTCTTCTGGTGTGTCTGAAGATGGCTAAAATGTACTTAACATAGACAAAAATTAATAAGAGGGAAGGAAGGAAGGCAGGAAGGAAAAGAAGAGAAGAAAGGAAAGGAAAGGAAAAGAAGTGAAAAGAAAAATAAAACTCCACAATTTCCAAAATTCATATATGTAGAACAAATGCCATCCATTTAAACATCCCACCCCATCCACGCATACAAGCTACTCAGAAAAGCACTTAGAAGTGTGACACTCAATCTCTCTACAGTCCTAGAAGCTAAGTGTTAATCCTGGTGAAGATCTTAGTCTAACCATGTTTGAAGCAGGGCCAATAAGCCAGCAAGATGGTTGACATCAAGGATAAGATCATGATTAGCCTATTACTAAAAAGCTGGAATTACATACCAGAAACCAATAGTACTCGGTTCTTTCTGTAAATGCTTGTCTTAAAAAAAGCACATACTATCCTGAGATTTCTTCATTCAGATGTTTTGCTTTATTCAAGTTTCATTAGCAAAGAACAAACTAGTGTTGTATTTTGTGAATAAGAAACTTTGTAGAGTATCACAGAATCCGCATAGTACATGTTGAGAGTTCAAATCTGAGTTCTTAGAGAACAAGTAAATTCACATCTAAACACTGATATAAATCTTTCTAGGGATTGTCACAGGCTCCTGGTGGTAAAATGTTCTGTTGTTGTTGTTGTTCTGTTGTTTTGGTGTTTGTTTTTTGGGTTTTTTTGTAGACCAAATCTTCTATATCTGGTAATCTTTTATATTCTAAAGTGTAGCATTACCAGGATTTTGTCCCCTTCATTTATCTAAAACAGTGCCGCCCACTCATGTGATGGAGTCCAGTGAAAGGGACTAATTAAGACTAGACATGCCTTTCCATTGCAGACAAAGCTGAAAAGTACAGATAAAACCTTCACAGAATTGACCCACATGTGGCCCATACATATACAGCCACCAAAACTAGATAAGATCGATGAAGCTAAAATATGCACGTGAAAAGGGACCAGATATAGATCTCTCCTGAGAGACACATCCAGAGCACGTCCAATACAGAGGCCAGTGCTAACAGCAAACCACCGAACTGAGAATAGGACCCCCTTGGGGGGAATTAGAGGAAGTATTGAAAGAGTTGAAGAGTTTTATGCAACCCCATAAGAACAACAATGCCAACCCACCAGAGCTTCCAGGGACTAAACCACTACTGAAAGACTATACATGGACTGACCCAGGGGTCCAACTGCATATGTAGCAGAGAATAGCCTTGATGGGTCACCAGTGGAAGGGGAAGCCCTTGGTCTTGCCAAGGTTGGACCCCCAGTGCAGGGGAATGTGGGGGAGAGCAATAAGGGGGATGTATAGGGGGAATACCCTATGAGGGAGGGGGAGGGGAGGGGAGGGGAGGGAATGGGGGCTTATGGACAGGAAATTGGGAAGGGGAATAAACTATGTAAGTAAAGAAATATATAATGAAAAATTTAAAAAAAAACCTTCACGGAATGAAAAAAAACTCTTTAAAAAGAGTTTTAAATATAAGATAATAAGAATGGTCCTGACCCCAAGTGTGAGAACAATTGCCACCACACAAATTGATTCTCTTCATGGTGGTTTAGTTTTGGTTTGGGTTTGGTTCCCCCACTCCATCAGCAGCATCCTGTGGACTGTCAAAAGAAACATGGAAATGAGGGCCTATGGAATCGCCCTCTAATCCAGCATGGACGCCTCCAGCCAAACAGTAAGAGCACCAAATCCTGCAGTGTCTTTGCAGGGAGTAAGAATTAAGTAGTAACCCTAACCCTAACCCTAACCCTAACCCTAACCCTAACCCTAACCCTAACCCTAACCTGGTCCAGGTGAAACTTTCCTTAAATTATGAAGTAACTTCATGCATTTTTCTAGTAATTGGTATATGGCGGTCATTTACTAAATGCCTCTTCCACCCACACAAACCAGTACCAGCGTTGGTTAACTTATCCTTGCGACCCTGTTGGAGAAAGGGACTTCATTTTCAATTCGTCAGCTAAGCACTGAGTTGTAAATAGGTGGATTTTTAAAACATGAAACAACATGGCTTCCTGGTACAAAAAAAAAAACATTAATATGCAATGTTTTTTCATTGTTTATGGTAAGTCAGACTTTAGTTTATACATACGTTTAATAATGTAATTTCTACTAGAACACAAAACATTTAGGAGTCTATGTTTATATGTGCATATGTGTGGAAGTACGTACATTGTAAATATTTATATATGATTATAGAAAGAGCAAACCATGGCTTTTCTTTCTATTGAAGTTTGAATCAATTCACTTCTGTAAACAAGGGTCTGAGACAATGTTTCCACTCTTTCAAGTATGCTAATGTTTATGATGTTAATATAGTTCATAAACCTCTATGCTGTAGTGATAGTTTTCACATCATATATCAAGACCACACATGATGACACAAAGCTCCCATGAAGTCAGTACCTTTAAAATGTATATGCATAAACCCAATTAGCCTTGACATTCTTTTAATAGAATTTAAATCATTGTATTATTTGTGTAATAAAAATTAACACAAAATTTAATAACTTTAAAAATGCCAAACATTTATCAAATCACATCATCTCTGAAGACATGATCAGAAGTCCTGTGCCTGAGTGATCTGCCATAGGGATTCTCAGGGATAGCCCTGGGAGAGCAGAACTCCCTCAGATCATAATGCAGGCTGAAAGAAGGAAGAAAAAAGACTAAAGGTGGGAAGGAGGAGAGAAAAAGATGAGAGAAAATGTCGGTGTCTTACGACCAAGCCTTGGTTTCTGCCATGCCCTTGGAGGCTTCTATCTTAGGAAAGTGGGACTGACACACATTCAAGAGACGTCTGTACAACATGTCAGTGTAAGACAGAGAGTAAGGAAGGAGGGGTGTTAGTTAGCTAATATAGGATTGGAATAGCAGTCAGCTAGCCAGGAGGAGAGGGGAATGTCTTCATCTTCAGTCTTCTTATGTCCTATGGAGGCTGGACTAAAGTACTAATATCTTGTGCTCTTCAAATACTTGGTATATCTCAAACTCTTCCTTTGGTCCAGAGTATTTCAAGTAGGTTGTCTTCCCACAGGCATTGCAATAAAAGCAGCTTCTGTCTGGTTAACAGAGCATGAATGAGCATGTTTAACAACTGCAACTCCTGCTATGGACTTGAGTATTTCAGTCTGCACATTGAAGGAGGAGAAGACAAAAGAGGAGGACAAGGAGGAGGAGGAAGAGGAGAAAGAAGAATGAGGAGGAGGAGAAAGAGGACGAAGAAGAATGAGGAAAAGGAGGAGGAGGAAGAGGAGGGGGAGAAGGAGAGGGGGGAGGAGGAGGAGAAGAAGGAGGAGGACGAGGAGGAGGGGGAGAAGAAGAGGAGGAGGAGGAGGAGAAGGGAGAAGAAGAAGAAGAAGAAGAAGAAGAAGAAGAAGAAGAAGAAGAAGAAGAAGAAGAAGAAGAAGAAGAAGAAGAAGAAGCAGAAGCAGAAGCAGAAGCAGAAGCAGAAGCAGAAGCAGAAGCAGAAGCAGAAGCAGAAGCAGAAGCAGAAGCAGAAGCAGAAGCAGAAGAAGAAGAAGAAGAAGAAGAAGAAGAAGAAGAAGAAGAAGAAGAAGAAGAAGAAGAAGAAGAAGAAGAAGAATCTGGCTTTGGGAAAACAGACGGAAATTATCTTCTCCAACAACATTATTGTGACACGGGCCAGCAAGTGTTTAGATGCTGCCTTTCGAAAACAGCATCTGGAGACTGGATTCCTATTTCTTTTTGGCTTGCAAAAATCACATTTTGTTGCTAAATATAGGACTATGTATAATAGACATTTAAAGTTTGGGTCTTTACCTTATAAGGTAAAAGTAGGTGTGGGGCTGTCATAAAATAGATAATGCTACAAATTCCACTGGCACCATTAACAGGACCCAGCTGTGCATCTGAGATGCCTCGAAGATCAGCTTGTAGGCACTGTGTGCATTTAGCCAAGTCTCATTATGTCGGAGAACATTTCAGAATTGCTAAGAGTTCTATTTTGGCATGTAACAGATGTATCAGTGAATGCTGAATTTTTAAAAATAACTTTTTAAAGTACTTTTTAAAATTCAGTAAGTTACAAGCTATTAAGCTTCGTGACATGACGCTGGTCACAGATTATCACTAAGAGGTGGTTTATCTCCAACATTCTAGAACTTTGTACCAGAAACCATTTCTTGGTCCCAACATTGTAATCTGTATGTTAAAAAAAAGAAAAAAAGGAAAGGGAAAATACAAAGCCATTCATACAGTTATAACATCATAATTTATATGAACAATAATGTTAGATATAAAGTTTTGAATGGTGTTCAGGGGATGGGTAGATGATCAGTGAGTAAAGGCACTTGCCATCAAGCCTGCAAACCTGAGTCCTATCCCAGGGTTCACATGCTGGAAAGAGAGAATCAACTCCTGCACACTGTCCTCTGATCCCCACACATCTGTTATAGCGTAAACACGCACACGCACACACACACACGTACATGCACATGCACAAAATGAAAAAAGAAAATGGTATTCTTAAGTAGAATTTAAGACTTCTGTTGACCTGAACCAGATATTTATACCAAACTCTATGAAAGTAGCGCATCAGGAACATATTTTGTTCATATAATAAACATATTATCTGCACTGGTTGTCTACCAGTTTTTACTGGTTTTGGTTGTTTTCAAATGGTTATTGTGAAACCTTACTTTTTATGACCAGTGACTCTCTCTCTCTCTCTCTCTCTCTCTCTCTCTCTCTCTCTCTCTCCCCGCCCCCCCCCCGGTGTGCGTGCCTTTGTGTGTGTGTGTGTGTGTGTGTGTGTGTCTGTGTGTGTCTGTGTGTGTCTGTGTGTGTCTGTGTGTGTCTGTGTGTGTCTCTGTCTCTCTCTGTCTCTCTGTTGGGGGGGTTGGAGAGAGAGTTTGTATTCTCTGTGTATGTGCCTCTCTGTATATATCTGTCTGTTTCTCTCTCCTTGTCTCTCTGTCTTTCCCTGTTTGTCTCTGTCTCTGTCTCTGTCTTTGTGTGTCTCTGTCTTTCTCTTCCTGTCTCTCTTCCTGTCTCACTGCATCTCTGTCTCTGTCTGTCTCCGTCTCTGTCTCTGTGTCTCTGTGTGTCTCTCTGTCTCTGTCTGTCTCTCTCTCTATCTCTCTTTCCGTGTGTGTGTGTGACTGTGTGTCTATGTGTGTCTGTGTGTGTCTGTGTGTCTCTCTGTCTCTGTCTGTCTCTCTCTATCTCTCTTTCCGTGTGTGTGTGTGTGTGTGTGTGACTGTGTGTCTATGTGTGTCTGTGTGTGTCTCTGTCTCTCTCTGTCTCTGTGTGTGTCTCTGTCTTTCTCTTCCTATCTTTCTTCCTGTCTCACTGTGTCTCTGTCTCTGAGTGTCTCTGTCTCTGAGTGTCTCTGTCTCTGAGTGTCTCTCTCTCTTTCTCTCTCTCTCTCTCTCTCTCTCTCTCTCTCTCGCTCTCTCTCTCTCTCTCTCTCAGCTGTGCCTGTTCATCAACACAGATGATCATTAAAAGGGAGCAATTCTCAGGGCAGCCACAGCTAATGATAATCACACAGCCTGACAGAGCTGAGAGTGTATGGAGTACACCTGACACCCTTGCTAAGGAGACTCCATCCTACAGCCTAACGATCTCACCATGTCTCAAACAAATAAACAACAACAACAACCCCCAAAACAGCAATAACAACAACAAAAACCTGTTTCTTAGATAACCACGCTATTCCAGACAGTGTACTCTCATATTTATCAAGCCTAGCATCTCAATGTTACAATGTTACAATATTACACTGTTACAATGTTACAGTGTTACACTATTCCTCTATCCATCCAGGAATGTAGTAAGGAGAAATGGGCTTAAGTTTACTCCAAGAACTTAGAGGCAACTGCTATCCATAAAGAGGAAATCTGCTACAGAATGTAATTCTATGAAAATAAAGGACATCTAAAGAGGACAGCGCATTATGCGATCAAGGATCAAGACAAAGTCAACATAGCACTGCTAATATCAAAGTGTATTCTTACAGATACATAAACAAAAATATGCATCTATTACCAGCAGACCTTACATTAGTTACCTTAAGGTCATCCGGCTCCATCACATCTGTGACTGTTAGGTAAGGTTTAGTGCTGTAAACATGGTCCTTTTGCTCTTATGCTATATTATTTCTATTTTAATTATAATTTATTTTATGTACTGTATGTGTGTAAGAATGTATGTGTGTGTATGTGTGTGTGTGCCTATGTCTGTGTCTGTGTGTCTGTATCTGTGTGTGTCTGTGTGTGTGTAAATGCATGTATGTGGAGGTAAGAGGACAAGTTGTACGACCCAGTCCTCTCCTTCCACTATGTAGGTACTGAGGATCAAACTCAGGTCACCAAACTGGCCACAGTCACCTTTCCCCACTAAGCCATCTTGCCTCCCCACTGAATATTTTTAATAGTCAGAACAATTCTCAGTTTTGAGTCTGTAATTTATTTCTTCATATTGCACAAATTAAGACATTTTCAGGATTGTTTCTGTTGCCAGTCACTTCCAGAAATTTGTTATAAAGAACGACATAATGACTAGCACAGGAAGTGAATCATTGACCTTTTGACCTTTACCAAAGTTCGAAAATTTAAAGTGCACACACACTCAAACAATTTGTCTACTGCAGTTGCCTATTCCTGAAGCACCATTGTTGTTCCTAGTCCTATATCAGCTTTATGGTTAACGCTCCAAGTATATTTGATAACTATAGAAATTAAGTTGTGGTTTGGAAGACGGATTTTGTTATTGTCAAATTGAACATTAGAAATATCTTAGGAAATACGCAGGAGTCTTAGTTAATTTGATGACAATGTTGCTAAGACAGTGACATTTTGCCTTTCCTTCCTGTCCCTGGAACAAATTCATCTTTTCCCTGGGGTGAAGGTAAGAATAGCCTTGTGCTCAGACAAGGTTTGCTCCTGCCTGGGAGAAGCGATGTTATGTCTGGAATTCCAAAGGGAAAGACCAGTTTGGGTTTTTAGGCAAGTCTATTTGCATTTATATACTTCAGATTAAATAACTTAAACATGTTGTTTTTCAGAGCTAATTTTAAATCAAACACATTGTTGTTGCTTCCAGAGATATTTTCAGGAAAGAAGTTCCTCTTGAAAACAAAAGCTACTTAAAATATCATGTGTTTCAAATAATTTTATAATAAAAAACACACCACCATTGTCTCTCAGATGCACAGACATGCACGTGCACACACTCACGCACACACACACACGTATTTGTGTATGTGTGTGTGTGTGTGTGTGTGTGTGTATATATGGAACAAATTCATCTTTTCTCTCAGGTAAAGGTAAGAATAGCATATATACAGACATATACATTCCATGTATTTACCATTTATATATATATTAAAATATAATAACAATAGGACAAAATATACTATAACACATATATAGTAAGCATGACATTTATTTCTTTGAATTCTACAAAAATTAATTGCTTATCTATTTTCATACATAAAAATGATTGAATACACCTAAATAATAGTAATATTTTTCTATTATATGTATTACTACAGGATAGGGACTAGTCATTGAAAAATATCTTAGTAATACTTTCAATAATTATTTAAGAACTTACTTTCTAAAATACATTTCCCTTTGATATGATAAAAAGAAATTATCTTATACCTTTTAACTTATGAAATTAACTTTATAGATATATTTACTTAAAAGCATACAGAGTAATAGAAGGATTGCAAGAGCTAAAACTGTAAGTTCCTATATCACAGCTTATGCTGTAGATGATTTCATTCAATACATTCCAGTCATGACAGTCACTCACTCACTTTTTCAAGGAACTTGGAATTAGAAGCCTTGGAAAGAAAAAACTGAAAACCGTGTAAAACTGCCTATATCATGTTCCTCGTTGGCAAATTCATCCTAAATTCCATGTCTCTTTTCCCATCAAATATCTGCTGTTTATTTCTCAAATTTGTTAAAAGAGGGAATTTGTTTTAGATTAATCTTGAGCACTCCCTCCCTCCCTGTCTGTCTTTGTAGTGGTCATAGTCACTAGATTCAGACTCTTCAATCTTCAAATTCCCTGATGGGTTTACTCAGACTCTAATTTAATGCCTGGTTTGTACGCGGCCTTCATTAACCTAGAACAAAACAGGGTAAAAAGTCAAAAACCCAGCTATTGACCTACTTTTACCATGGATCCTGCGCTTTCTTTAGTTCTCAGATCTGAAGGTTCTATACTCTGTTTTCTTCAACCTCAGACTTCCATAATCTGAAATGTAAAACTAATAATGAACAGCCTTCTACAGAGGATGAGTAAAAGATAGATTAGAATGATGATAGATGATTGATTGATAGATAGATAGATGTTAGATAGATGATAGATAGATAGATGTTAGATAGATGATAGATAATGAAGTAAATAGATGTATTTCAAATCTATATGAAAACATGAAGAAATTAATTTTAATAAGCTAAATTTCATCATTCTAAAGGGTGCATATGCTTCAAAAATCAATCTGCATCTGTATAAGCATGCACACTTATCCATGATTTTTAAAAACGCAACAATGATGAATTAGTAGGCCAAGTCCGCACCCCAAACGAGCCTCTCATTTTGAATCCTTTTTTGTTGCTCTAGGCATTTCCCAACTTAGTTCATGGAAAAGGCTATCAATGCTCTTTTAGTTTTGTGTGATGACTGCCATCTGTAACCTTGTGTTTTTTCCACCCATCAGCTTTGTTGCCAGAAATAAGGACTCTGAAACTTCTTATCTATGAATAAAAGTTTTATACAACCATCTTCTTCTATGTCTGAGGTTATGAATAAAAGTTTTATACAACCATCTTCTTCTATGTCTGAGGTGAATCTCCCATGCCTAACTATTTTCCCAGAGTCTCTCTCTCTCTCTCTCTCTCTCTCTCTCTCTCTCTCTCTCTCTTTCTCTCTCTCTCTCTGTCTATCTCTCTCATGCTCCACCTTCTAATCTTGCCTGAGCTCGTTGGCCAGGGTCTTTTATTCACAGGTGATGTTTCTATCCAGTATCAGAGATTATCTCTACAGCTTTGCTGACTAAGCAGAACATACTCGGGAGCTCAGGATACATACACATGAGAACTTTGTACCTTCTCCCCACTTTAAGATAGAGATTCGAAAGTGTTACTTCTTAAGACCCAACATATTTACCAGAAGAACCAGAAGACAATGAGATTTCCCATCTAATTGCAACACCACATCAAGCCATCTGGCAGCAACATCATGAATTCAAGACATTAGTACATCCCGCTCTGGAAGCAATTCTTATCAACACTCCAGTGAAGGATGCTTCACATCTAAAAAGTTCCGTTTCCTGGACCCAGGCAGCCATTTCGTGCTGATCAGCCCAAGCTCACCACTTCCTGAACAGGACATTTCATGTTTGCGTGTCTCCATCTGCTGATTGGAAACCAGCCACGGTCTTTCATCCTACCCAGGGGGCTTACAAATGTCACCTTCCATGAGTTCCACCCCTGGGTCCTACTGTAGACTTGTTGATACTCCATCTCTTTTCATTATTTGTACCATGGAGATGGACTCAAGCCATACCCGTGTCCTCAAAAATCATACCTAGAACAATCTCTATGTGTAGCTAGACCTATGGACGTGCTTACCTCACAGAAAATGGAAGACATAGTAAGATTATTGCTCCCCTACTCTCTTGCCTGCTCAGAGGAATATGGATAAAAGTTGTGAGCTGCTCTAGAGATGTGGTCAGAACCTGTTGTCTGGTAGTGAAGGTAAGCAGTGTTCCAACAGACACATTGGGAGCTCAAGCCCACTGCCTTAGTTTCTTCTCCTGTTACTATAGTAAATCACCTGACCAAAGCAACTTAAGAAAGGAAGGGTTTATTTCATGACACGGTCCATAACTGTGGACTAGTTAAAGTAGCAGAAGCATCTGGTCCCATTTCATCTGCCACCAGAGGAGAAATACGAATTCACGTGTGCTAGCACCCAGCTTGCCTTCTCCATTGTACACAGCTCAGGATGTCCTTCAGGGAAATGGTCCCACATGCAAATATATTGATGTAGATCGCCCTATATCAAGCTAATCCCCCAACAGGCCACCTAATCTAAAAATTCTGTCACTGATACTCCCTTCCTAGGTGACCCTAAATTCTGTCAAGTTAACAGCTATCTTGAGATCTAATAGATCTGCCGTATTCACTCATCAAGAAGTCTGTAGTCCGGAAGGCATCTGACTACATCATTAGAAAGATGCAGAGTAAGCACCACTCAACTAAGAAACTCCAGGATTCTTGACCGGGGTGTGTGTGTGTGTGTGTGTGTGTGTGTGTGTGTGTGTGTGTGTAGTTTGTTATTTAACATAGTTAACTTATGCTAGCTGATATCAGACTACTGACTGGTTCTAGCCCTCTATCTCCTTACTGCCTGCGTGGTATCTGTTACCACCTTTCTGGCTTCTCCTCTACAACGCAATCCTCTCTTCACTTGAACAGCCTCCGCTAGAGTCTGTCTCCAAAGCAGAATCTCTTTGTCTTGGCCTTTTCCCACCCCGGCAATTCTCTTCGCTTACACAGTAGGAAATGCTTACGCTTACAGAGGCAGAGGTGGGTCCATTTGTTTCAAAATGTGGAATTGCAGTCAGGAAGCTGAAAGAAGAGGGGGTGATGGTGAGAAGAGGGGAGTAGGCTTCACAGAGCTCCTTCTTCCCGTTACCAGGGCAAGCATCTCCATGCTGCACTGCAGTGTCCCCTCATCGCAACCACCAGCTTCTTCCATTCTTCATGTATGTGAGCTCCAAAGGGAAGGAACATCAAAGACACAGAATAGTGTAATTCACATTACAGTTTACTTATTTGAAGTCAGGACTCTCCGTTTTATGAAAGGAGTGAAGGAAGGGCAACGAATCTGCTACTTCAATCCCAAAATATTTAGAGAGATGTATCATCTGACTATTTGCATTTTCCAGTCCTGCTCTTATAAAGCACTTAATTTCTAGAAGGCGGTTCCATTTAAACATGTAACTTTTTACTGTGGCAAATCACTTGACCAAAGCAATTTAAAGAAAGATTGGTTTGTTTTTTGTCTTGGCTTACTGTTTTGAGGGGACACAGTCGGTGGCATGAGGATGATGTCATGATTCTGAGAAGTATCTGCAATCCGAAAGGAGAGAAAAAGGAATGTTCGCTTTCTTTTTTTCTTTTATATTCAATCCTTTTTACTTACAGAATCGCACCATTCTAATTAGACTTTCATTCTAATTAAACTTCTCTGGAAACTCTAAAAACGCGTTCAGAATATGTCTCCTAGGTGATTCTAAATCCAGTAACTCGATAATGAAGATTAACTATCACACAGCTGAATGGGAAAAAATTAATTATGCCATTTTTTCCCTCACTGATATATAATCACTATAAACAGTAGCAGGTTACATAAGGACTGTTTCAATTATAGAATAGACTATGTGGATAATCAAATACTTTGCCCTCCATTCTTCCCTGTTGCTGTACTCTACCTTCCTCTCTACAGGTTGTGTGGTGCCTACCACCTCACCAACTTTTCTTTAAGGCCAGCCACATAGGTCCTGGCTGTCCTCATAGGAAGTGAGTCTCCTATTTTCCCACAAGGTCATGTGAGTAGCTTCATTTGGATAACCTGGTTGCTCATGAAGTCTCTTCAGACTCACTTTCTTCATGGGCAGTGCTGGTTCTTTTTCCTTCAAGCCCCCAAAGAGAAAAGGCTATTTTCTGTGTGTGCACATTAAAGAGACCAAAGCCAATCTAATTACTCTGACATAGCTCTGAAGGCCTCAGTGGTTCCCTCATCCGACAGTGTCCCATCCTTCTGAGATCCTTGCTTTAGAGGACTGTACACATCACTGTCCACACATTGAAGAGCTAGTAGAATTTTCATGAAAATCCTTGTCTCCCTTTAACTTTGGATGCAAGTAGTCCTGTGCCCCTGCAGCTCAGTCCCAAGGCACAGCTAGAGACTTTTGAGGATTTTGAAACAGAAGCTCATATTAGCACGAGCTGGCCTCATTCCACCTGCGTCAATCCAGAGTGTCGAGAGCATAAGCCTGAACCACCTCTTCTGGCTGCCACAGATTTTTCACGGCAAAGGTTTCCACAGAAATGAGATTGAAATCTCTAGTTGGTTAAATGTCATTGGACTACGTAACACAAGCCTGCTGAGGAAATTCTTCTCGGTGTTTCCTAGGATACTCTATTCTGTACTGCAAAGGCCTGTTGCTTTCTCTAAATGGCAGACTCCTATTCACCACTTCTTGGTTCTTTATGCCAAGTTTCACTCTCTTTTTTCTTTCTAACCTCTGAATGTTATACACCTCTTTAGCCACTCCTGATATCAGAAGAATGGAATGGGGAAAATGGAAAGAAAAAAAATAAAACAATCGAAAAACCTCATTGTAAATTACACACTACTCGAAATGTCTTTCAGCTGGTACTTTACGTGTGATTGAATTGGTCTGAACTCAAATTACAACAGTGTTTTCTCTATAACCAAGTGATATAAAGTTTCATAGATGTCCTATGCCCTGGCAAATACAGAAAGCACAGGTGTGTTCACAATGCAATTCTGGATATATTTTTAATATGACAGCAAAGAAATCTACACACAGGTTTAAGTCTATAAACCAAGTCTTGCATAATTTCCTTTTACTAAAATTTGTGTTAAAATATGTTAAAGAAAGAAACACAAAATTGTTTAAATACTAGAACAAATCATTATGTTCTAATGAATTTACATTATACCCTAAAGCAGCTGAATTTCAACTCTTTTCAAATAATGTGGCTTTTTCAATGTTACTATTTCCTGTAAGTAGAAAATAGTTGACTGTGTTTGCCCCCCTGTAATCATCAAGCTTACCGAAGCGTCTTTATATCGGAGGCCTAGACTATAGCTAGGAACCATTGATCGCCGAAAAAATTTCAAATCTTAGATTCTCTCTCTTATAAGCACACCTTTAATTACAAACCATGCACCAACTTCAGAATCTGATCATCTGCATAAAATCAATAAAACAGAAAAAATACCATACAGATATTTTAGCAAAAATAGTACCAAAATCCAAGGATCCAAATTTTGCCATTTTGCAAGAATACATGCAGTTTGAAAATGGGTCAGTAGAATACATATCTGTAATTACAGCACTCAGGAGAATGATTGGCCTCTAGTATATACTTCTGTAATCCCAGCATTCAAGAAGAAGGTTGACTCCAGACTGGCATACACAGGGAGTTCTGGGCCAATTGGACTATATACCAGTCCTCCAAAATGGGTATATATTGGGAGCAAGGTACACCCATTTCTTAAATGTCTTTTAGATTCCCTGTAAAGTGACTCTGTGAGTATGAAATTTACCACTCAGCCAGGTGACCAAAGCTCACAGAACCTAGACAGTGGCAGGAGAGAAATGACTACTGCAATTTGGCCTCTAACTTCCACACATGCTTTCTGGCATAGGTGGCCTCACACATGCACAGTGCATATATGAACACATAATAAAGTGAAATGAAATAAAATATTCTTCATATTGTGTACTTAATGTCTTCTCTGTTTACAAATTGTATTTTAATTAACAATTACACTAACACAGATATGAAAGAGAGAAAGAAAGAAAGAAAGAAAAAAAGAAAGATTGGTGTTTGCTATTGGTTCATATTTAAACCTTTTTTTTTAATGCTCTGACTTCAATGTTCATTTGATCACAAGCTCTGGTCCTCAGGGACTGTATGAAGAAGCAATTGAACCAATGCTGTCTGGTCTTTTCACACATCTTGTCCCTCAGCACTAGGGTTCAAACTAGGTTTCAAAGGGCCCATCCACATCAAGAGGAGAGTATGAAAGTCTTAGCTTTTTTTGTGGCTAAAGGGCTTTTCCTTTTCTTCTCTCACCTGAGGGAAATGTTTGCCTTGAGCAAGCTCCCCATGGCAAACTTCTTTGAAGAACAAATTCTGAAGTGCATTCAGTCTTGACTCCAGTTCCTTCTAGCTAAAGCATTTAAAGGAGGTGTTGGGGCATTACCCACCGCTGCCTTTCTGGGAGGTTATCGTAGCCTACATGACTCTTAGATTCCCCAGAAGACTTTGTAAGTGTCTTCTGGAAAGTGACTCTATAAAGAGGTTCCTCATGGAAGTTTTCTCCCAGAATAAATCTTTCATAAACACAAAATCTGCTCAACGTTCTAAGTCTTTATAAAGTTATTCCTAAACTTTGGTACATTTCACTCAATATGCAAATGAAATCCTCACAGAACTAGTAAATTCATCTATAAGTTAATAAGAGATTTCTTATTTTTTTTTATTAACTTGAGTATTATATACATTTCGAGTGTTATTCCCTTTCCCGGTTTCCGGGCAAACATCCCCCTCCCCCCTCCCCTTCCTTATGGGTGTTCCCCTCCCAACCCTCCCCCCATTGCCGCCCTCCCCCCCATAGTCTAGTTCACTGGGGGTTCAGTCTTACAGGACCCAGGGCTTCCCCTTCCACTTGTGCTCTTACTAGGATATTCATTGCTACCTATGGGGTCAGAGTCCAGGGTCAGTCCATGTATAGTCTTTAGGTAGTGGCTTAGTCCCTGGAAGCTCTGGTTGCTTGACATTGTTGTACTTTTGGGGTCTCGAGCCCCTTCAAGCTCTTCCAGTTCTTTCTCTGATTCCTTCAACGGGGGTCCTGTTCTCAGTTCAGTGGTTTGCTGCTGGCATTCGCCTCTGTGTTTGCTGTATTCTGGCTGTGTCTCTCAGGAGAGATCTACATCCGGCTCCTGTCGGTCTGCACTTCTTTGCTTCATCCATCTTGTCTAATTGGATGGCTGTATATGCATGGGCCACATGTGGGGCAGACTCTGAATGGGTGTTCCTTCAGTAAGAGATTTCTTATAATAATGCAAAAAAAAAAATCTGTGCCTATAGCAGTACAGCCTAATCCACCAGTGAGACAGGGAGAAGTACGCTCACTCGGTTGAGATTTGCTCCCTCCAAGTAGATCCCAACACTCAGGTTTCTTTCCTTTACCGTAATCTCATTTTAACTGGTCATTTTCAATAAAGGCTACTCTCTCTGCTGTTAGCAATAATTCCCAGATTATTGAAGCACAAGCCCAGACAAAGCTTTAGCCAGGAACACTAATCTTTCCCATTACATATTTGAATGTTGAACGAATTTTGTGTTTATGAAAGATTTATTCTGGCAGAAAACTTCCATGTTTTCTTCTTTATAGAGTCACTTTCCAGAAGCGACTTGCAAAGTCTTCTGGGGAATCTGTCTATCTGTCACGTAGGCTAAGATAACCTCCCAGAGAGGCAGGGGTGGGAAGCCCAGATTTATCTTCTTGTGACTAGATGATGGTCATTCAGGAAGATCAAAGACTTAATCTTTACATTTTACAGTTACCCTTACACAATAGGGTTAAATGTTTAAGGATAAATTTCAATGAAATGTCACCCATTGTATTAGTTAGTTTTCATTCCAGTTATAAAACAGTGACTTACAGGAGGAAGAGTTGATTTTTGCCTATGGTTCCAAAAGGAAAGAGTAAAATCGAGGGAAAGGCATGACTACACGTAGGCAATCCTGATGGAACCAGAAGGTGAATGATCACATATTCAGTCAAAAACACAAAGCAGGGAAAATAAACTGGAATTAGAGCAAGGCTACAAAAGTTCTAAGCCCTCCCCTTAATGACATATTTCCTCCAGCAAACTAAAGTTCCCAGAACCTCCCCACAGTGCCACCAACCTGGGACTAAGTGTTCAAATAATTGAGCCTGTAGGGACATTCTTCATTCAAGTCACCACACCTATGTGTAAAATGCTCTTCTGCCAAAATAGTATTAAAAACACCTATCTAGTGCGTATGTAATTAAGTTAATCAAAGTAGTTTATGAAATAGTTAAGAAAATGGGCTTGCATAGAGGGAAGGACATGGACTCAAAGGCCTGCTTTAAACCTAACCATGTGACCCAAATGCATATAAAATCATGAAGAATAACTCCAATACTGCTGTGAGGGAGAGAACGAGCCCCTGTGGAGAAAGTGCCTAATTTGGTGATAGTTTCTATAGCCAGCACATAGTTCTTACGCCCATTATATTGGAATTCAGAGAACAACTGAGGAAAAAAAATTACACTCAACTTCAAATTATCCAGCTTAGTTCTTGACCCCTATGGCTGGGATGAATAAATTAAAATCGAATAATTTTAAATCAGTTTAATCATCAACCTATAAAAAAACTTATCTTTTGAGCTCAACTTGTGGCAGATAGTATGATGGTGTAGACAGAATACAGCATTTATCCAGTTACTGACCCAAAACAGTTATTTTATGTGAACCTGACAGTGACCCATGCTACCCTCTATGTGGTCAGTCATTCTACATTCACTGCTTTCGCAGTGGTAAGACACCCTGGCCATAAGCACCTTGGGGAAGGAAAGGGTTATTCAACTGCCAATTCCAGGCTGCAGGCCATCACTGAGTGCAAGTCTCAGGCCCTGCCACATCACATTCGCACATCAAAAGCAGAGTGAGCGGTGTTAATCCACGTGCAGGGAGCTTGCTATTCTCTATCTTGACCAGCTTTCCTCATCCTGTACAGTTCAGAGTTCAGCCCAGAAAACAGGTGCCCCCACATTCTCAGCAGGTCTTCCCACTTTAATAAACATCAAGATGAGGCCCCCTGCCCTCTCCCACAGACATAAGATGACCCCCTCCCCAACAAACAGGCCCACAGGCCAATCTCATGTATACAATGTCTCAGGAGTCTTATTCGGGGTCTCCTCCCGAAGTAATTTCAGGTTGTGGCAAATTGGCATTTAAAGTTTTCAGGACGATAGCTAAGTACAAAATTAGTGTTAGTAGTCTAGAAAGTGCTCGAAAAACAGGGGCAAGGCACACCTCAGTGAGAACTAGCACGGACCTTGCCTTTGCATGAAGGATTCACCAATAGAGATGCTGAGAAAGAGAGAGGTAGAGGAGAAAAGGTCACCAGGAAGCCCTGTGAGAGAAGGGGATGAAGAAGTGTGTCAGAAGGGTAGGTTCCAAACTGCCTCCTGAGGGGCAGGCACATCCTTACTGAAGCGCACATAGAATTCCTTATTGTGCAACACCATGTGCTGGCACGAAAGTCCACGTGAAGAAGTTCCATGTTGACCTTGTCTTCAGTGAGGCAGGGGGATAAAAATTGTCTTCAAAACAGCCAGATTTGGAGTTGTGTCTCACGCCCAGGCCGTAGTTCACACCCCTTAAACTTCACTTTTGCTTGTGCTGTTAGCTGTGGCCCACATCTAGAGCTCACCTTTTAAAAAACACACGCATGTTCTTCCAGTTTCATGGGAAACATTTGACAGGAGCCAACGATCTAAGATGCAACTCCTAGTTGTTCAGTGAACTAGCTGAGACCAAGGGGGTCACTAGGGTGACTTCTTCTACAGGCACAGCAAGATCTTGCTGGCAGGGCATAGTGCACCCCACCCCACCCCACAACTGAAGCCCCCAGCATTCTCTTCTCCACCTTAAAGACAGAAGAACGACTCGGGGAGTTCACTTCATTGCTCTGTCTGGTAAAAGAAACATGAGGTTGAAGAAGCATCAGCTTTCCTGATTTCATTTCTAACTTCTGTCTCAGGTCCCTTTCAGGCACGGTAGAAAGATCTCTGGTGAGGACACTTTAGTACATAGGAAGAAAAAGAAATCTACCTGTCACACAGTGATGGAGCCTTTTGGTCCTTTGTGTGGGCAACCCCTCGGCCTAAAAAGAAAGAGTCCGGCCCTGCACGTTGATTTGAAACTTCAGGGCAAAACAACCAAAAAAAAAATAAATAAAAACAATAACAAAAAACAAACAAACAAAACCACGAAAGACAACTGTCTCAAACCAACCAGATTTCAGGAATCACTGAAGGACATTTGTGCGAACAGTCAGAGGTCAGAGTATTCCAAGTCCACGTTGATACAGAACCTTCCCCTAGCCTCCAGCTCCCAAGTTGTCACGGGATATGTTAGGTTCTTAGTTGCGTGAGAAATAAACAGGCTCGGTGTGAGACACAACTCTGAACTAGGACTGCCCCTCCCAGCGGTCAGCTGGGGCTGATACTGTCCAGGCATCGCCCAAGGGAAAAGGTTGTGGCAAGGTCGTCAGAAAACGCGGGAGGAGTCTGGCGGTGATTGATGCTGGGAAGGGACCCGAATGAATAAAAGTACTTGTCTGGGGACAGCAAAGACCCCGAGCGAACTGCTGAGGATCCGCTGTCTGGCTTTCTCTCAGCCTTTTGTCCGAGCCAGAGCTGCATTCAGAGGAGAGAGGCCCGCTAAGGAGCAGCTGGACTCCTGCTGCGAGCCGAAAGCCCCCTAAGGCAGTTGAGGACCTGGGAAGGAGGCTCCCTGCTGGTGGCGCTTCTCCTGGTGCTTCCAATCCGTGCGAGGTAACTACCCATTCTGGTTTAGCTTTGAATGAACGTCTGTGGCTGAACCTTGCTCTGGGGCTTCCGCTTTGCTTAGTACTTTGGGGATTTTTTTAATTAGTAAAACTTGCACACAACCGCGATTTAAACCGAGATTGGGTTGCAAAGCGAATGTTTTGAAGTCACTGGGAAAGCACAGAAGTTGGGTGCTGCTTGGCTGAGTGCATTGACGTATGCCCTTGGCCGCTAGGTGCCTTCACTCCCGGTCCCCAAGCTTAGCTAAAATTGGGCTTGCTTCTGCTCGGCAAACACGAGTGTTCTTTCCCTGGGACACCCACCCTCCCCAGTCTGGAACACCCCCGCCCGAATGCTCCACCCCACCGCGACTGGTCTACCGCAGGGCTGGGGATTAAAACAGTGCGAGCAGGGTCAGGAAGGAGACTGAATGCAGACCAGCGGGTGGCGTGCGCCCAAGTTCCCCATTGGCGCGCAAACTTAACTTACTGTTGTGGCGCGGGTAGAGACAACCCGGCTAGGGTGAGTGTTTTCAGAGGCGTGGCTGGGTAGCTGACTAAAGTACCCTCTCTTCATTCCCCTGTTGTTCTCCAGACTGAAAACGGCGGAGCGGCTAAGGGACTCTCACAGGAGCAAGCTGCAACATGCAATCGTCCGCAAGCCGGTGCGGACGCGCCTTGGTGGCGCTGCTGCTGGCCTGTGGCTTGTTGGGGGTATGGGGAGAGAAAAGAGGATTCCCACCTGCCCAGGCCACACCATCTCTTCTCGGGACTAAAGAAGTTATGACGCCACCCACTAAGACCTCCTGGACTAGAGGTTCCAACTCCAGTCTGATGCGTTCCTCCGCACCTGCGGAGGTGACCAAAGGAGGGAGGGTGGCTGGAGTCCCGCCAAGATCCTTCCCTCCTCCGTGCCAACGAAAAATTGAGATCAACAAGACTTTTAAATACATCAACACGATTGTATCATGCCTCGTGTTCGTACTAGGCATCATCGGGAACTCCACACTGCTAAGAATCATCTACAAGAACAAGTGCATGAGAAATGGTCCCAATATCTTGATCGCCAGCCTGGCTCTGGGAGATCTGCTACACATCATCATCGACATTCCCATTAATGCCTACAAGGTAACGTACCTGATAGTGATCTGCAGGTCTGGAAACCAGGGGTGGGCGTGGTTAAGTGGAGTGGTAAAGTAATCTTTAAAGTATTGTGGGGAGGGGGGATGGTGGAACACTTCCTCTTCCAGTAGTGATGATCTAAGGAGATTTTCTTCTGGGTTTTCTTAGCCTCTGGCAAGTGTAGCTTTCTAAGTCGTGACATTGTTACTATTGGAGATCTGTTAGGAAAGAAAAATTGAGATTCCCCTCCCAGGGTCACTGAATCAGAAGCTCTAGAGAAGATGACAGCAGTGACACATTTTTAAAATACTTACTCTGTAACATTTGGGAATCTTGAGCCCTGAAGTCAGTCTTTTCTAGGAACAACCTCTTAAAAGTATGAGCCCCAAACTGGGATCATGAATGTCCTCTGGGAGTTTGTTAGGAATGCAAATTTGCCCCAAGATGTACAGATGATTCATGGGCAAGGTAACTTTGGTTTTCTGGACCAAGAAAGCCTTTCAGTAAGATTCGAGGGAAGAATTGGCTTGGGCTAAAGGGGCCCGCAGTGGTAAGTAAAATGTAATTCCTTGCTGCAAGTGGCCTTAGATACTGTTAGTGGAATTAATGTCCTGGTAGATGTACAACTTCCTTTATCCATTGCAGCAGCTCCCCACAAGTTGGTATTTATTGCATTTATTTACACATGACCTATAGAATGTTCAAGGGCCCCCCCCCCATGAGTTAGGGGTGGAGAGCAGGCTCCAGTATGTCAGACTCCCCGATGTAAGCTTTGTGACATTTTATCTCTGATATTTCATGGTAACGCACAGCACATGGACAAGATAGTGGAGAACTCTGTAATAAAGTCTGAAAAAGTCGTCAGCCGTTAACATTACAGTGGTTTGCACAGCTATCAGAAGAAATGGCTCAGAGAACAAGGAAGGACGTGAACATCCACTCTGCTGACTCCAGGTGGTTGTGGAAGTCAGTACCACTTCCTGGCAGCCGTGGGTCTCGTTTTCTTCCATTTCCCGTTAAAGCCTCTAGTGCCCACCTCTGCGGAGGTTGCGATGTTAACAAAAACAGACCCGATATGAGGGTCAGGCATGTTTAGAGTTGCGCAAGAATGTAGCACTGCTTCCTGGTGTCATCGATAGAAGGCCACACATAAACTCAATTCGAGTGTAAAGGAGTGCTCTTTGTGCACGTACCAAAGACCAACCCACGCCTCTGTGCAAGGAGCTGAAGAGTGTTAGGATGGGGAGGGCCAGTGAGGGTTCTATAACCAAAATGATGTGAGTGCCTGCCATAGGCAGCCAGCCCGTGAGATTGCTCTTCATTGGTCCCTGGGAATCCTCACCCAGGTAGCCACATTTTAAGGGAATTCCAGACATTTCTGAGACTTAGAGATGAGACATAGATTAGGATCCTAGACCCTGGAGAGAAGCATTACCAGAAATACAAAGAAGAAATCCTAAAAATCTGGGACAGTGACTGCCTTTGATGGCCTCTGAGAATTTGCCTGTGGAGACGTATAGGCTGAGAAGTTCTTTACGTGTGGTCGAAACTGTGGTAGGATCAGAAGGGACGCACTTTGACAGAATGGCAAGATAGATCTTTCTTTCCATGGTAGCCAGTGGAAGCATTCTAGTTCAGTTCTTCCAAACTAAACTGGGAAGCTTTACAGTAGAAAGTGGGAGAAATTTAAAATAACCGAATTCCTCCCCAAGGAGAAGGTTATAATCTACCTTTACTGGGTATGCACAGAAAATCCATGGAATTCTGTTTTAGGCAGGCTTCATTGACCTACACACTCAACCACGTTGGGAACTCTTTACTTCAGCCAGCCATTGAACTGTTGAGTGAAAGGCAAGGCTTAGAACTTTTTCTTCCCCTGTGTTCCTTCTTGAGCAGACATAAATAGACTCTTCTGGGACCACAGTGCTTTCTGTCTGGTCAAATGACTGTTTTGATAAACCAGAGAATATCTGACTGAGCCGTGTAGGTTCCCTTCCAAGTTCCTCTACTATTTCTCCAGGAAGTTACATCCTTTACCCCAAAGCTATTCAATGGACTGAAGCTTCCTCCTAGAACTGACGAGAGCCACTAAACTTAGTCATCTAAATCCGTCTGACAGAAACTCAAGTCATCAGCTTCAGTCCGACAGCAATGAGTGTCAGCATGAACTCCTACAAATCCACAGTGATGCCTTGGCTATAGTTTGAGGCTCTAACAGTGGCCTCTGTTTATGAGGCATTATGAATTCACTTCATTAAATTACTTAGATAGCGTTACACAGATTGTATAGCTCTCCACCCTGATTTAAGTCATTGAGGAACTGAAGATGTTATTTGCCCAATATCACAGCATTGGAAAATGATTCCTCTTGACTTGAACTCAGCTTATCTGGTTCTAGCCTTCCCTATCTACACCAACACTCCCTTCTCCAGCCCGCGCTTCGTGAGGACCTCAGCTTGAGTACATGAGTGGAATTGTGACTCATGGTCACATTAAGTAAAAGCAAAGGGTAAACCTTTTCAGAATTCATCTGAAATGTCAGAGTTGCAGCTTGGAAGTCCTCTTCAGGTAGTCTAGATTATAATATAGTGGATGCGGTTCTAAAGACCATTTACCAAAACACCAAAGGCTAGTTCAGTCATTTTATTCCCCTAAATAACTGTAGTTGTATATAACTTTTACAAATACGGTTGTTTTTGTTGTTGTTGTTGTTGTTTTGTTTGTTTGTTTATTTGTTTTTTTGAGTTTTAGAGCACTGGGCTTTATAATTGCAAAAGAATAATTTTAGTGACTTATGAATGTTGTTGTAAATGTCTTCTAAAGTGATAGCTTTGAATTGCTAGGCAAGTAAATCTCTAACTATTCGACAGCCTGTTACACCCCTCTGGAATCAGACTCCATCGGCAGTTTTATTGCTATGCCCTAGAAGCTCAGAAGTGTCCTTCTGAATCTGCTACATTCATCTGAAGGTCAATTCTATAGAATTCAGTAATGCTGACAAATCACAGAATGTCACAGCTCATGTCAATCCTTAAAGTTGCTCTAAAATACAGGTGGCGTTTTGTGTCAGGTCTTGCTGCAAGGAGCTGACTACCTTACAAAATCTGCCCTGCCCTGCCCCGCCCTCCACTGCCCACCTTGCTCGCCAGCCTCGCCCCGTCCCGCCCCGCTCTCCTTTGCTCCGCCTTCCTCTGCCCTGCCCTGCTTCTTTTCAGGATCTGGGTCTCTAGAAACTTTTAGTTAGAGCCACTCTGTGGTGTCCTCCATCAAGAGAACCCTGTGTTGAAGGTGAGGGAAGAATCTTAGGACACAGAGCAAGCTGCAGGCACTGAACACTTCAAACACTCATGTAAATTATGTGTGAAACAATAAACCCTCCGAACTCTTCACATTGAGATACATGGGCTATGCTTACATGGAAGAACATGAAACAGCTGAAAACGGAGGCGATCCCGTCATCCACAGTGTGTATTTTTAAAATGACATGCGGATACAGCACCAATATTGTATGAATTTGTAGATAAGTAAGCAGACAAAGACATCTGGTCCTGGTCTTAGCGCATAGTAAGCAAATAATAAAAGCAATCGGAATGTTTGCATTTCTTTGTTAAACTAGGAAGGGAACTTGATGTTTGGAGTGTTCTTCTTTTCAAGCTTTTGTCATTCCAAACATGACTACAAGCATCATGTTACATGCACACAATGACCACCAGTATCATGTTACATGCACACAAGTCTGCACACATGTATATGTCTAACTACTTGTAAAGGATAAATCTCTAAAACTAAGGTCAAAGAGTGTATGTACTTCACAGTTTATAAAACTAATGTCATATTACATTATTACTGTACTCTTGGTCCTGATCACTACTTCGATATATCTCCAGGCAGATATCATATCTTAACATCTGTGGTATGTTTTTGAGTCACCATGTCCATGGTGACATGTTGTATATGTACACTGAACTAAAACTTACTATTCAAATCCCCAACCTAAGGCTTAATCTCTCCCTATTCACAAGCTACTTATTATCGACTTCCTACTTACCGAGGCATCTACTGTGTTGCAAATAAAAACCTAGTGTGTGGCTACTGAGCTGGGGTAGCCCAGACGTCAAAGCTATGTAGAAAAGTTGAGTTTGTCTGGATGCTAAAGTGCTTTAGTTTGCATCATTGCCTTGACTTGGTTCAGCTTAACAGTGATTTTTTTTTTTTTAAGGATTGATGACTTGACGACTGCTTGGCGATAAACTTTAAGTTCTTGAGAAAATAATAAGCTTTTGAATTCATCACTTTATTTAAAAATATAATTCTCTTTTGTGCGGTACTTATAAGCATAACTGAGTATGTATAATTCTCAAATAGCTTCCTTTTTGTGTAACCAAGTTGAACTTTTTAAAACCAGCTTATAAACTGGAACGTAGACTGGATTTCTACGTTAACTACTGTGATAAGGATCTAAAGGTAGTCCACGTGCACTGTGGTCAAGAGCTGGAACCTAATGGAGGAAAACACTGGGGTGCTGTTATGTAGACTCACGTTAAGACTTTGTGTGCACTCTAGAGAGAGAGCTAGGGATACATAATCCTGACAGGCAACATTCCTGATCTTCAACATTGAACCAGTTAAGTAGGAACACACTTAGCACTAAAATGCCGGCATGCCAAATGTAGGAGGGTTTCACTGAGCCCAAAAAGTCGGTTTTGAAAGAGATGACCTTAGCAGGCAGGCAGGCAGGCAGGCATTTTCTATTTGTGACGTTATCAATTATCATTGATATTATCATTATCAACTATCACTATGGTCAAACTCACTTTTCTCACTACCCTACATAGATCCCTTATGGCTCTTGACAGCTTTGAGTAAAATTAACTAGTTAGAAAAGTAAATATTGAGGGGACCATTACCTCTTGTGGTGACACCTTCTAGTGAAGTTTAAAAGTATTTCTCTCAGACACACACACACACACAGACACACACACTCACTCTCTCTCTCTCTCTCTCTCACACACACACACACACACAGAGAGAGAGAGAGAGAGAGAGAGAGAGAGAGAGAGAGAGAGAGCGTAATATAAGAGCGGTCAGCATCATTGACAGGAGAGTATCATCCTCCAAATGCTCTCATTGTCATTCAAGTAACTGAGATATGTCAGTTGTATCTAAACCACAATTAAAGACTGCAACAGCAGAAACATTTTGTGCCAAAGATGAAACCAAGGTTATCCTGATATCCACTTATTTTTTAAAAAGAGAAAAGAAGCGCAAAGCAAAAAAAAAAAAAAAAAAAAAAAACAAAACCAGAAAAACCAAAGTGCCAAGAAAAAAAAAAAGTACAGCTATTGTCTCTGGGTGACTTGAAATAACAGCTTGGTGTCCATTCAGCATAGTGGCCACAGCAGCCAGTGACAGACAGATGAATGGCTGTACACACGTGATGTCCTGCATAGGACATCAGATCAAGCACAGTTTCCCTTTACAGTTTTACAGCCATCTAAGTAGAACAGAGTGGGAAAGCCTGACCCTCCTGTTTGAGGGTGTTGGCCAAACCAAATAACAGATCAATAGCAGAGTCAAGTAACCCAGAAACTCCAGACACAGTATCTCCGTCGTTCTGCATGTTAGATGTAGGCTCCTGAGACAAAATGCTTAGCAAACAGTGGACTCTGCACAGTGAAAAATTATGTTTGCCTTTGATCTGACACTTGAATTGAAGCCCCTAAAAAATGTTAAGTAAAGTTTCTTGAGGTGTTGTACGGCTTATTTCTCAAGGACTTCACATTTTTTCTTTCTTTCTTCATATAGAATGAGTTCTTCGAAACTGAAAATACTCCTGTAGTATAAAATGATGACATGGCAAGCTCCTGTGTGAGGGCCAGGAAACCCTGTTCTTCATTTCACAAGGAAAACCGTATAAGGTTATCTTTGTGTGGCTAATCTGCTGTAGTTGATTATTTTTAGAGAAACATGTCAAATGCTAATAAATGATTAAGTGATTTAGAGTGTGTTGACAGAGAAAGCCCGAGCTGAAATAAGATGTTAGCTGTAATTTATGATGTGAGACAGTCCCCTCCAGAATTTTACAAAGTCTTCACGAGGTTGGTTATGTTTGGTGATACAGGCCGCTGGGGTGTCTGAGTTTACCTTGGCCAAAACATAGTTGATATCAGCCTTCTGTGTCCTTGTGGTTTACAGTAAGTCCCTGTAGACTCTGATAAACATGTAGGAGAACATAATTAATTAATTAATTAATTAAATTTTTAAAAATCATCAAAACACGGTGGAGGGTGTGGGAAGGTGAGTGAAAAGTAGGGATGGAAATGAGGCTAATGACCATCTTTTTTTTTCTCCATCTTTATTAAATTGGGTATTTCTTATTTACATTTCAAATGTTATTCCCTTTCCCGGTTTCCAGGCAAACATCCCTCAATCCCTCCGCCTCCCCTTCTATATTGGTGTTCCCCTCCCCATCCTTCCCCCATTACCACCCTTCCCCCAACAATCCAGTTCACTGAATGACCATCCTTCTTGAGTCAAAAATTTATCAGCCAAATTGACAAGGATTTTCCTCCCTCTTTGAGGCTCTTGCTCCTTCCCTGCTTCCAGAAAGAACACAAACTAACCTCAGAGTGGTTACACTGTATACACCCTCTCTGGGTGATTCAAAGGGCTTTTAGGTGCTGTAAAATTCAGACATCTGCCAGTAGGTTACCACTGCCCCATGAGGGAGTGCACAGTACCCGGCCCGACTATGGCATGACATGACTTAATACACTTGCTTGAGTTCATTTCATCTGTGCTTTATTCTGAGTCCTGTGGCCATATGGATTCCCAGTCTTAGTCTCTTTAGGCATTTTGGGGGAATCTTCTTAGGATATCCAGCTTAGATAAATGAACCTAGCAGTTCTGTTATTTCCCTTAGCCGGATTTCTTTTTCTTTTTGTTGGGTATTTTTTTATTTACATTTTAAATGTTATCCCCTTTCCAGGTTTCCCATCTATTAACCCCCCATCCCATCCTGCCTCCCCTTCTTCTATGAGGGTGCTCCCTCCCTCACCAACCCACCTACCCCTTCCCGCCTCTCTGCCCTGACATTCCCTTACACTGGAGGGGGAGGTCCAGCCTTCTCCCCTCATTGGTGCCCAACAAGGCCATCCTCTGCTACATATGCAGCTGGAGCCATGGGTCAGTCCATGTGTACTCTTTGGGTAGTGGTTTAGTCCCTGGGAGCTCTGGTTGGTTGGCATTGTTCTTCTTATGGGGTTGCAAACCCCTTCAGTTCCTTCAGTCCTTTCTCTAACTCCTCCAATGGGGACCCGGCTCTCAGTTTAATGGTTGGCTGCGAGCATTTACCATTGTATCTGTCAGACTCTGGCAGAACCTCTCAGGAGACAGCTACATCATGCTCCTGTCAGCTGCACTTCTTGGCATCAGCAATATTGTTCGGGATTGGTGGCTGTATGTGTATGGGATGGATCCCCAGGTGGGGCAGGCTCTGTATGGCCTTTCCTCCAGTCTCTGCTCCAAACTTTGTCTCCATATTTCCTCCTATTAATATGGATTTCTTAAAGATAAATAATGTGTCGAGAAATCTTTTAAGCACCAATTGTGGATATGTTTTTAAGTTTAATTTGTCACCACAAAGTCAGAGATCTATTTAGTCACAGAAGTCTTCCACAGCCATGTGTAGAGATGAAACAGGTTCCCAGGGCCTCGGCTTCACACAATTATGAGTGTCGCTGTGTATGTTGGGACCTTCTTAAGCGCTGTCCAGGAGGCCCTAGTTGATATCATTTCTGGGCACATATTTCTCGCTCACATAACCTAATGCTTAAGTGACTGCTGCACTTTTACTGATGTCAAAAAACTTGTGATTTATGTCTGTCTCTGAAGACATAGGTACCATATATATACCTATTCAGACACAGAAGTTCCTGAGTGAGTTTGAAACTCCCCCAGCAAGGGGTTGGGGATTTAGCTCAGGGGTAGAGCACCTGCCTAGCAAGCGCAAGGCCCTGGGTTCGGTCCCCAGCTCTGATAAAAAAAAAAAAACAAAACTCCCCCAGCAAAGTAAAATTTATCTCCCACAGGAAACAGATTTAAAAAGAAAAAAGAAAAAAAAAGACGATCTCCTTTCCTCAAGTTTGGAAATGTAACATCCCGTTATTCCCTTCTTTGGATGTTTACACAGTAAAAAGCTCCTCTCTGATGCCAGCCGTTTCACATACGTATCCCCAGCTCGTGGCATGGAGCAGTCTGCAGTTCCCTCTCTCGCCTTGCCTGCCCACCACTCTTTGTGATCATTCCTTCCTACCTGTGTGTACCATAATCTAAGGTCTGTCCCGGATCGCAGGATCTCGCTACCCAGTGAGAAGCAGCAGGATCTGTTGTATGTCAGTCATTTCCTTGACAGGTCTGTCGTGGAAGGAGGACTGTGGGAGAGGGATTACCTTTCACCTCTTCCTGTTCAGCTGGGAAAGCCAGAACTCAAGGAGTGCTCAGCTCATCACTGTGCTTCATCCCCCAGGTCCTGGCTTTATGTCAAGAGAATCGGATCCTCTGGGATAGAAGGTACAAGAGGCAAATCTGCTGTCTCTGTTTTCTAAAGAATATATTTAGAGGATAAGACTGCAAGCATTGTGAAAAGGTTTGGCATCAATTTCGGTCTTGTGGTCAAAAGCAATCACTTCTTGAATCATTTTTATCCAACGAGCATTTAATGAATGACCGCTGTGTGCCGGGCAGAGTTCTGGGCACTCTAAATAGGGTAAAACGGTCTACCGGGATTTTTGCTCCAAGCTCAGCAGACACTCCTAATTTTAAAAATGTAAAAAGAAATGGTCTGTGTGGTTAATGGGGCGAATGAGCATTTCCTTCTGCAAGATGATTAGCTTTGGCATTTCCCGATGGGATGGCGTTTTGTTGGTATGAGCTGGGTATTAGCAGGTGCTTTCCCCATTCAATTACTCAAGAATGTAATTTTTAATTAAAAAGAGCAGTGAAAAAAATGTAAAACTTGTTGGAAAATTTTGGATTTATTTAATAATCTTAAAGAAAGAGCCTTTGTTCTCTGAGATGCCACTTACACTTTTAGAAATATTTTACAGTCATGCAATACAAAATAATTTTATAATGTGAAGTTAAAATAATTTATTTAGGTTCTCACGCCCTTTTGTTTTTAAACTGATAAAAGATTATCAATTAGAAGACATGAAAGTGGGCTGTTCTTGAGTAGAATTCTGGTGATCGGCCTGGTGGTATCTTTTTCCAATTTACTGTTTATTTGTTTGGTTTTATCTCTCAGAGGAAGTGTGCTGTGGAATCAGTGTAAGCAAGCCTTAGGGGAAACAGGCCAGAACAAACATGGCACCCCACTTTGTCAAATAAACACCACTGTGCAGTGCCTGTACCACCCATCACCAACAAAACTCTAGAGTTCCAGGAGACAAAATGAAGTACCCCTGTCAGTTACAGGGGTTACTGCTCACAGGCCCACCAAGATGACGATTAGATAACATGTATCCAAACTTAGCTTTTAAAAGCATCTGTCAGTGTCATTTCTGTAGAAAGGACACACTGATCTTTTTCTTCCTTTTCCCTTGTGGTGGGGACTGAGCCTTACACCTTACACCAGGCTAAACATACATTCCGCCCTACCAAAGAACAGCTTCAAACCAAGACCAATTTTTTTTTGTTACCTTTAATCCATCTTCGAATACCTTTAAATTATGTAATTAAGGAGGCAAAGCCCAAAGATAAAAACAAAAAATTTAGAAAATAAAAAAAGTCTGGTTGTTGCATTTAAAACAGCATCGCTTCCTGATTCGATAAAAGTCTATTGGTTTCCAGTGACTGGTGAGAGTGAAATTTCCACATATGATTGAAATTACCTAAAAATATCCACTCACAAGACTTTACAAACGCTATCTTGGTTGAGAGTAGGCGCCTTACAAGCTCCCGGTCTTCCGTGGTGAGGACTCAATCATTAAAGAGTGGATGTTTCCAGCAAGCCCCAAAGACTGATTTCCCAAAGATGATCCGTGGAAATCATGTGGGTGACAGTACTGAGCGTCAGTAGTGGGCACGGATTCTGCCAGAGGCAAACAGACTTTGTTGGGCGTCTGCAAAACCTTTTAATTAGATAGCATTAGAGTAATGTCTAAATAGTAACGACGGATCAAGCATGCCGTTAAACAGTCGGTTTGGGCTTTGTGAAGAAAGGGCACTAGAAACCGTTTGAAGTTCTCTTCCTTGCTACAGAATGATGGGATGACCATCCTGCACTCTCTCCCCATCTCTGACCTCGCAGAACAGCGGCTGCCAGTTTGGAATTGAAAGCGTGAGATCCTGAAGGCTAGCGAGGATTAATGCTCTCTTCTTTGCAGGCCTTTTCCCTTCAGAAGTGTAGCTTGGAGAGTAGGAATCGCTCAGCTAGGATCGGGCTCCTTACTATCTCTCTGTTGAATTTGAACAGCATTGCTCCAGTTTGGAGTTTATGTTTGCCTGTCTTCTGTGATAACTCGGGTCAGAGGTTGGCCTGCAGCCCTCTCGGTGGTATGAAGAGTCAGTCCAAATGCCTGGGCTGAGCCAAAAATAATATCAACCTCAGAACAGAGCCCAGATGCAGCACAGAGATCGTTTTCATTGGTCGCAGGTCTCCCCTTTGGTGGCCTGAACGGTCACATATCTTAAATCTTCTAATGGATGTACCTGCCTGCAAGGTGGCAGTGTTCGTGCTTGGAAACAGTTTGAAAAGGAGTGAAATCTTTTAAAACATCAGAGCATTTGTTACATGAATAAAATAGTTGGAGATTTAAGTCAAGTTTCTTCACAAAAATGTCATTAGAATTAAAAATGAGTGGATAGAAAAGAGATAGAAAGTAGATGATGATATGATACGGATGAAGATGATAGATGATAGATAAACGATAGATTGATTGGTAGATTAGATAGATAGATAGATGATATAGATAGATAGATAGATAGATAGATAGATAGATAGATAGATAGAGAGATGATAAATGGATAGATGATTGATAGATGATACATAAGTAGGCAGATAGATGATAGATAAGTAGATAGATGATTGATAGATGATTGATTGCTTGATTGACTGATAGATGATACATAGATAGGCAGATAGAAAGTGATAGACAAATGATAGACAAATAGATGATAGATGGATAGATAGATGATTGATAGCTGATACATAAGTAGGCAGATAGATAGATGATAGATAAGTAGATAGATGATTGATTGATTGACTGATAGATGATACATAGATAGGCAGACAGAAAGTGATAGATAAATGATAGACAAATAGATGATAGATGATTGATAGATAATTAGATAGGTGATAGTCAATCAGTCAGTCAGACAGACAGACAGACAAAGGATAGAAAGATGATAGGTAGATGATATGTATGAAGTTGAGAAGTCCCTCAGTCTGACATCTACAGGCTGAGCCTGTCAGCTAGGGAGCCACTGGTTCAATTCCTAGTTTGAGTACCACAGAAAATGTGAGAAGTCTCAGTTCAAGCAAGCAGGCTGGGAAGAAAAAGAGCTGAAGTCTTCCTTCTTGTACTTTCTAAAATCTCCTCAGACTCTTAATACATTGGATGACTCCCACCCACATTTCAGACAGCAATCTACTAAATCCAGAGAATCAAGTGTTAATTTGGGGGCTGGCTGGGATACACCTCAGCGGCAGACTCTTATCTCACCTGAGCCAGGCACTGGGTTTAATCCCTAATACCAAACATACCATTTCACTCAAAAAGCAGGCTGTGTTTGGGAGCGCCACAATGCCTGCCAGTCAAAGAGGTGTTTAGGGTTGTGTCGTACAGGACACAGTCTCCTGCTGCAGATAGATGTTCCCCTTCTCTCGCACACAGCCATGAGATTCAAAACGGTTTTGTT
>NC_141548.1:84257500-84262500 GCF_021556685.1 Rattus norvegicus | reverse complement strand
GATCTCTTGAGTTCGAGGCCAGCCTGGTCTACGTGAGTTCCAGGACAGACAGGACTCCCCAGAGGAACCATTTCTTGAAAAACCAAAGAAAGGGGAGAAAGAGGATAAGAAAGAAAAGGAGGAGGAGGACGCTGGGGAGATGACTCAGAGGGTGAGAGCACTGGCTGCTCTCAGTTTAATTCCCAGCAACCACATGGTGGCTTATATCCATCTATAATGAAATCTGGTGCTCTCTTCTGATATTCAGGCATACATGTAGGCAGAACACTGTATATACAGTAATTGAATAAATCTTTAAAAATGAAGAAGAATGGGGAGAAGGAGGAAGAGGAGGAGGAAGGAAAGAGGAGGAGAAAGTCCCATTCCGAAGGTAGGCAGTGCTATTCTGTGAGATCCAAGATTCTGTAGAAGGAGAAAGTGAACGGAGCCCCAGCGTTCATCTTTCTCTGCCTCCTGGTTATAGAAGAAATGCAACAAGCTACCTACCTCACATTCATGCCACCATGGCACATGCCAAAAAAATGAGCAAGTCCTTAAGTGACTTTTGTCATGTATATCGTAACAGGAGCAAGAGGAGTAAGTAAACGAAACAAGAAAGAACTAGTAGCTCACCGTGTCAGAATGAGGCCAGGGTGGGGAGGCAGAGGAAGATTCAAAAGCAACATCCATCAGCCAGGAGGTTGCCCTTGCACTGTTTGTCCTTTTGGACGTCAAACCCTTAAGGCAGATGGATATTTTATTGCAGCTGTAAGAAGTTGGAATGAAGAGACGTCAGTAGATAAAATGTTTGCCGTGAGGATCAGAGTTCATATCACCCAGAACCCACATCAAAGTTAGGCAGGCTTGGCAGCAACCAGAAATGGCAGCATTTGGGAGGCAGATCACCAGGGCAAGCTGGCTAGCTAGACGAGTCTGAAAGGGTGAGCTCTGCATTTCAGCCTCATAGAGAGATGAGGAAGACACTCAACGTAGGCTTAGTATCTCTGTATGTATTTATGCACATGTGCACACAAATATGCAAACAGGCATAGACACACACGCAAGAACGCATATAAGATTCTCCACCATAATTCACATTTGTATAGTCAGCTTTGGTCTCACTCTGGAGGCAGAGGCAAGCAGACCTACGTAAATTCTAGGCCACCCTGGTGGCCCAGAGCCTGCCTCCTGCCTTTCTCACCCCAAAAGAATACACCTTCATTTGCAAAGCAATTCTGTGGATCTCTGTGTAAGTTTAAAAAAGCCTGATCTAGCCCTCAATTAAATTTGATTAATATGACTTAAAGCTCTTAGAGTCTCTAAACCAAAACCATTTGCACACAGTGATTCTAAAATTTGAAAATAAAAGTCTCCTCACAAAATTATTTTGAGCTAAAATGGCCGGGAGGAAGAGCTACTTTGGCTAGGGAGGGAAGGCAGGGGAGGTGAAAGCAGCTTTCAGATGGACTTCTGCATTCGGAGTAGGGGAAGAGGGATTGCTAAACTACAGTCCTATTTCAGCTTGAACACTGCAACTTGAACATTTCAACTTGAAACCACAGATTTACTGGTTTTGATTACAATCCTCTTGGGACTCTAAATATCCAGAAAGGTAAACTGAGGTAAGAATGATTTTGTTAACACGAACAAATATTCCTTCAGAGAATATTGGTATCTTAGCCCCTGCATCTTTTCTCTCATGAATTACCTTTGCCTGGACTGTGGCTCAGTACAAAGGCTCTTGTGAAGCTTCCATTGGTCCTACCAACACTCCCAAACTGTATTTTTCACAAACAGGAGTCAATGCTACCTCATGAAACAGAGCTCCTCATAGCAGCTCTAACGGAGCCAGGTTTTCTCTCTAGGTCTGTGGCCACTGGATCACCTATCTTCACCTACCTGAGCAGAGGACCAGAAGAACACTTCTCAAACCTCGGAACTCAGTCCTTATGCACTGTGGACTGTTACAATCTGAATCAAGAAATGTCCTTTGGAGCCTGGAGAGATGGCTCAGTGGTTAAGAGCACTGTCTGCCCTTTCAAAGGACTCTAGCGCCCACATGGCAGCTCACAACTCCAGGACCAGAGGATCTGACACACACCAATGCATATAAGAAAACAAAATTAAATAAATTTTGATAAAAAGAAAGAAATGTCTCTTTGAGTCACTGTTCAAGAATTGGTGCTCACCTGGAGACACTCTACAGGGATGTTTTGGAAACCTTAGAGCCTTGGCTAGAAGAGGTAGGTTGGGGGTGCAGGGTTCCCTTGAGGTATGTGTCTTACCGGTGCTTCCTGTCAACCATGTGAGCTGTTTTGATCTGCTACATGACTCCTACCATAATATTCCAACTCACCCCTGGCCCAGAAGCAACAAAGTTGAAGAATGATCTTGAGATCTTTCTGCCTCCACCTCCCGGGGCAGTTTATGTTGCTCTGGGGACGTGCATGTTAGGCAAGCATCCTACCCACTGATCTACGTCTTTGCTCGCACACCTGAAGTGTTTTTCTGTTTTTCAATTCAGCTCCAGTTGAGAGATAAGAAAATTAGGCAGGATAAGTGCTACACACAGGAGCAACCAATAACAGCAGGATAAACGCTCATGTCAACGCGCAGGTGCTGCTACCACAGACACCAGAAATCAGATGGGCAAGAAGAGAGGAGAAAGCGCAAACTAACAAAGCAGAGGAGAGCCTTGAAGTTTCTAGTAGGTGACGCTAAGGACGAATACTGCTTCTACCAGCTAAGAGCCCAGTTCTGCCCGCATGCGTTGTATGAGATTTTTGGGAAGAAGTTGAGCATCTCTGAGCCTCTCTCCTCTCCTCACCTGTTTAAAAAGAAGTTCTAACGACCGCTAGCACCCTGGAATCTATGTCACAGTTTGGAAGAATAATAAAAAGGCAAGATGAGAGAGAAAGTCAGTGGGCACCAACACAGACTTGGACAAGGGTCTCTATTCAGAATTCCCTTCCCTGCATTCCTGAACAAAGAGCCTTTGAAATCTTCCATGCTTGGTTGTACGTACTCTTTCAGAACAATTCCTCTAAAAATGCATACAAAGTGTAGCGCTACGAAAATTCAGGGAGCCCTGGTGTCTGTGTTGAAACAGGAGGGAGGCTGTTTGCTGGTCTCAAATGTTTCATTACTTTATTACTTCCCTTTTCAAAGGGAATCTTGAGATATGGCCCAAGGTAGCAGTGAGCTTGCCCTCTCTATCTCTGCTTCATTTTGTTTATCTGTATCATTTTGTTTATCTCTAGATATAGTGAAGGCATCTTCTGCTCCTCTGTGTGATGCTTTGAATAAGAAGGCTAATATCTTTGAATACCTGGTCCATAGTTGTTGAAACTGGTAAGTATTATGAGGTATGGCCTTGCTAGAGAGGTGTTGGGGGGGTTGAGCTTTGGGGTGTCAAAAGCCCATGCCAGTCCCAGTTGGCTTTCTTCACTCTGCCTCCCACTTGTGGATAAGGATGTAAGCTCTCAGCTACACCCACCTGCTGGTTCCACCAGCACCATGGTTGCCTGCCTGCTGCCATACTCCTCACCATGGACTCACCCTCTGAACTGTAAGCCCCAATAAACTCTTCTATAAGCTGCATTTGGTCATGTGTCTGTTTGCAGCAATAGGAAAGGCTGCTATCGCACAATCTGGAACCTGTGAGAGCTTTTGCATAAACAGATTCCCACGGTCTCATGATGATGGTCTGTCCCCCGAGTAGGGTGTCAGCTAAGACGACTCACCGTCACCCTGCACATTTTCTCCAGTGTTTTCCTTACTGTACTTGTTTCTTTGGGGACATGTTTAGAATCGACTGAGCAGAGTCAATTTTCCACAGTTTGAACTTGCTTTTTAACAAGCATGCCTAGAACTTGCTCAATCTTGAGCTGAGAAGAAGAAAAAAAAAGAGTAAATCCCAACATGACAAAGTTAACCTCTCCTGTTGAGTGAAGCAGAGCCAAGAAGTCGGTTACGTCAAAGGCTAAAAAGATTTCAAGTATTAAACATTAAAAGACATGCATTCTTTAATCTATTGCTTGCCCAGAAAATACTTATTGAATACATATTAAATACCTAGTACTATTTGGAGCTCGAAAGTGAAATGAGTCCTCACACATAAGACATTAATGTTCTAGAGGCTAACAAACAAACATGTATGAAATGGAAAAACAAGTCATGGTAAGAGTCATGAACATACAAGTATAGAATGAAGGAAAGGTATGAGAAGGTAACATTCACTGAGAAAGGCAGGTGTCCTCTGGAAGAAACAGACCCTAAGTTAAAAACCTTTGCAGAGTTGAGGAAGAGTAGGAAGAGACTATGGAGGAGGTTGACAGGAATGAGGCAGGAAGGGTGATTGGATCGTGTGGGACCCTGGAGCCTCTGCTCTCAATGCTGGGATTTCGAGCTGGAATGTAGCAAGCACAGAGGGTAGGTGTCTGCCCAGCATGAGTGAAGCCAGATGGATGCTTTCCATAAATTGACAAGTTTCTCCCCATTAAGAAATTGATCAGACACCAAGTCAGAAAGCAAAGACACCAGGTCTACACTTATTGTTTTCTTTTTTTTACATGAAATAAAACTTTAAACTTTCACGAGAGAAAAAACATTACAAAGTCAAAGTTTACCATGAGGTTGGAAACAACTGTACTATCAACTTATAAGATACTAAATGTAGGTTATGTACCAACACTTTGAGACTTCTTATCAAGATATATTACTTAAATATGACTTAATATCATACCCTAGCTCAAAGGAGAACTCAATGTCACCATATAAAAATTTTCCCAGGACTAACTATTCTCTCTCTCAGTCTCAGTCTCTGTTTCTGTCTCTCTGTCTCTGTCTCTGTCTCTCTCTCTCTACCCCTGTCTCTCTCTCCCTGTCTCTCCCTGTCTCTCTGTCTCTCTCTTTGCTTCTGTCTCTCTGTCTCTGTCTCTCTCTTTGTCTCTCTCTCCCTCTGTGTCTCTCCCTCTCTCTCTCTATCGCTGTCTGTCTGTCTCTCTCTCCCTGTCTCTCTC